>NW_005055431.1:0-2715 GCF_000277835.1 Geospiza fortis
TCAATGGCAGATGCCACTGGATGGTTGCAAACAGAAATAAATTCTTTAAAAGAAGTAGTATTTCAAAATCACATGGTATTAGATATTATCACAGCACAAATGGGAGGAGTCTGTACGTTGATAAATACCAGTTGTTGTACTTACATCAATCAATCAAGGCAAATAACAACAGATATACATACAATCTGGCAACATGCAAAGATACTCCATGAAGTAACAAAGCATGATACATCTTGGTCAACTCACTTATGGGAGACACATCTTGGCTTCCTAATCTAAATTGGTTGAAACAATTATTTATGGGAATCTTGTTGTTAGGAATAATCATTTTGTGTACATGCATATTTAGCCAGTGCTTTTTGTGGTGCTGTCAGTGAACCACAATGTCTTATGATGATTAGAAGAGACATAAAATGAAACATAGTGTAAAGAGGAACATATTTCCAGAGAATAAACACACGATGATTTGTGAACAAATTCACAAAAGTAAAAAGAAAGGGGGGATTGAATCCTGTAGTAATTAAATATCCTCTGAACAGAGAGACATGGTTCTCCCAGGAAAATCCTGAGAAGCTGTGTAGAAGCTGTGGGAAACTTAGAGTAAAGAATTCACACAATTATTATCTCCCTTTCTGTAACCATTGTTTATAGATATGGCTCTCCAAGTGTGCTATTCATAGTTCACCAATAGTGTGAGAGAAGATTCCTAAAGGCCAGTCAGGACTTAGGTCCACCATTGTTTCTATAAGAACTGTAGATTTCTAATAATAAAGCGTCTTTTCATGCCTTCTGGTGATAAAGTCTCTGTATCACCTTTAGTTGTCCCCGATACCCCTTCAGTGATAGAATCCTAAGTGGTATGTAACAAAAGGTTAACCACAAGTAACACTGTAACAAGATGTGCAGGTAAAACAAGCAAGATAGCAGGGCAAGTGAGATAACAAATGCCATCAAGAGCAAGACAGCAAGTTTTGATGGAACTTGCAAACTGCAAAATTAGCTATAAACAAGTTAGACTGAAAAACAAGAAGCACCAGGCATGCACTGAAGATAGAGGTAAAAAGTTCAAACATAAGGAAGACTAAAGAAGTCTTCATCAAAAGACCACCAGAAGACTGACGACCACCACAGAAGGAACTGAGGTATGCGCGGAAGCAACAAACAGTTGTAAAACCATGACACAGCTTTATGCAAATATGAGTATGCTAATTATATGTTGTAATCATGATGTTAAGTGGAAAGACTTTTAAAATGTAACTGCAGGCTAAAGAAGATTGAGTGAGTTTTTGGCAGAGAGATCCCTCTCACTCCCAGCTCTGAATAAACAAATACCTTCTCTGTAGCTGTCTGACTATGGAGTTTTATTTTCTTGCCCAGTTTTCTGCTTCAGTTGCCAGCAGGAAAGAATTCCTTGCAAGATGTACCTGATTTGATCTGGAGAGAAGGCTACCAGGTCTAGTCCCATCTGGGGTGCCAGAAAAACTGATGCCTTAACAAACCTGTAAATGAAACAACACGCACTTTTGAGATATTAGTATAGGAGGTAAGATAAAGGTTGATATTTATTGGAGACCTCCAGGGGCAGATATAGAAAATGTCCACAAAAGCCCAGCCCCACAGGGTAAATACAGATTTATAAGTTTAGTAAATTTGCATAATTGACAAAAATCACCAATTAGGAGCACAAGTGGTGATGTAATTCCCCCCAGTTCAAGCCCCTTCTAAATCCTCCCCCCCTCAGATGGGACTGAACTTTTTTGATGAAAATGTGCCTCAAAGAGCTGTTTTTCAGCCTTGGTTCCCAGGAAGAACCAAGATAGCATAGGGGTCTTGGAATGTATTTTCTCTTTCTGCCTATCAGGGCAAGGAAAAGTACTGGCAAAACTAGCTATGAGTGCAATAATAGACTACAGAGCTCCAAATAATCTATGTGTAAAGAATACAGAGAATATATAAAAGAAAAAAGGCAAAAATCATTAGGCTTCACTCCCAGGTGGGGCTTCTGGTTGTTCAGCCACTTAGGGGCTGAGTTAGGCTACACTGAGGTGATGCCTCCAGTGTGTCATGATTGACAGATGCTGTGGAGTTGAGGGGTATGGGGGGCAGGGCACTACCTCACCAGAGGAAGACCTGACCCGCCCCATACCACACATTCCAAAGCCCCAAGAGGTCTTGAAACAAATTACCTTTTCCAGTCTCTGACACCAACATGAGGCTCAAAGGGTTGAGATAACAACAGGTCGGCCCAGAGTGGGTTAGAAACATTTCATTTAAGATTTTGCTGTATTAGGTACAGAGCCACTGGTCACAATTTTACTTGGTCTGTTCATGTGGGTGTGGTACCTACCCCTGTATATATTCCCATATGTGCTCCTCACAGTGCTCTTTTTCAGAGCAGGGAGAGGGTTCAGGATTGCTTTGTTGCTGTACTGTGGAATATCAGTTTATGACATGATAACATCAAGGACAATGATGGTCATTTGGGATGTATATTAGTGTTGCTCTCTGCCATAGTTTGACACTGGTTGAACTTCAGGCACCCACAAAAGCCACTTACCATCCCCTGCTACAGCTGGGCAGAGGAGAGGGAAAATTTAAATGAAGGGTTCATGAGTTGAGATAAAGACTGGTACAAAACAGTCCAAGGGCAAAGCAGGCTCAACTTAGAGATACAAAGGGAGTTTATTGTTAACAAAATCAGAGGAGGATAATGAG
>NW_005055431.1:3101-4960 GCF_000277835.1 Geospiza fortis
GCCTGCAGAGGAATCTCAGCTCTGGCACCTGGAGCACCTCCTCCCCCTCCTTCTTCACTGCCCTTGGTGCCTTCATGTTGTTTCCCTCACATGTTCTCACCTCCTCCTCTTCTCTAGCTGGAATTAAAACTGAGTGCATCCCACTCTGTTTTGATTTTCTTCTTAAATATGTTATCACAGAGGCTTTACCATCATCTCTAATTGGCCCAGCTTTGGCCAGTGGCTCATCCATCATCAGACCCATCAGGGATTGGCTGTGCCAGACATGGTGGAAGCTTCTAGCAGTTTCTTACAGAAGCCACCTCTGTGGCTCCCCTCCTCACTACCAGAAACCTGGTTGAGCAAAACCAACACACTAGCCTACCCTTACTTCGAGCATTACCTCTCAGGATTCATTAAAAATTACTCCCAGTTTGTGGGGAGAAGAGGGGAGGATGATTTTCCCCAGATTTTCACCCCCTTGTTCCTTCTTCAGGTCTGTTGCAGCAGCTTTAGAGAATTTTTGAATTCCCTTTGGATGTTAAGGAAAGCATGTTCTTGTTGCTGAGTCTGCCAGGTCTCAGTGCGGTCCACACCATGTTTAGAGCCAATAAAAAGATTTCTAGGGAGGTTGTTCAGATATCTGCTCTGAGGGTAGATAGTCATGAGTGGCATGGAATGTGGGAGAAAATGGGCCAGTTCTTGGAGAAATTCTCTGCTCCCATGGTTTGGGAGTTCATCCCTGTGATGCTTTGTGAAGGCTGACCTAGAACAGAGGCTAGACGGAGTTAAAGAATAAAGTAGGTATTTATTAAAAGGCCTCAGTAGATACACCTTGGGCAGTACAAGAGCCCAGCCAGGGCTACACCAGTCACAAGGTCTCTCACTTTTATAAGTTCTGGTTCATTGGCATATTGGAGTTAATTGTCTAATTATAGCTTTAGGTTATGAAATGCCATCCTTCTTGTTTTTCTCTCTTCAGTCCACGTTGTTTATGCTCTTGGGCCTGAGATTTGGATCGGTTGTCCTTGGTCCCAAGCTAGGAAAGGAATTGTTTTGTCTAGCTACTTTGTGAAGAGAGCTTGCCATCCCTTAACATGAAGCACAGAACTACAAACTAAAGCAGCACAGGATCTGAAAAAACATAAAAGCCAAAACCTAAGGCATCACCGGAACAACTAAAGGACTCTAATGAAGTGCCAGGATATTTGCAAGCACAATGCTGTGGCAATTCCAGAGACTAGTAACGTATTGCAGTGTGTTCAACTGTGGCTACTGTTAAGAAAATTAATCCACAAACATCAGAGGTTTATGTCCAAAAAGGAGACAGAGGAGTCCTTTTACTTTATTTGAATAAAGGGAGAGGCCATGGGGCATTCCCCTGGGGTCTCTCGAATTTTTGGAGGACACAGCCTCCTTTTTATCCTAATTTCCCAGCCGCATTTCCCTTCTCTCTCTCCCCATTGGCTGAGGTACTTGAGAGGTACAGACTCCCCAATACACCTGATACCAAAGATTTCCCTCTAGTGTATAATCCTCCCTTTTAATTCTTACTGAATTTAGGGGGTTTTCTTCCCATTGTTTCTTTCATCTCTCAACGTCTAATTTCGTCTATCAGCAAACCTAAAGTTTATTTCTAAAAGCAAAGTTCTTTTTCCATTCATCAACCAGCGGGAATCCTTCCCATTGTTTCTTTTATCTCCCAGTGCTAGTTTTATCTACCAGCAGACCCACGGCTTGTTTGGCAAGACAAATCTGCTATTCCTCTCAGATTTAATACGGTGATATTTTTCCAGGGTACTTTTTAGATGTGTTTCATGGGTGCACCCGGGGGTGGCAGCGGCAGCGCGGGGGGGGCCCGCCGGGACCCGGGCCCCCGC
>NW_005055431.1:5124-10727 GCF_000277835.1 Geospiza fortis
CAGGAATGTGGAGGAGTGAGTGCAGTGTCTGAAAACAAACTGTGCACTTCTTCTCTCCTCCCTTCACTCTCGGAACAAGTCTTAAAGGTGCAAAACTTATTATCCAGCATAAACAGAACAGATGATTGGGGATAAAAGCATATAGTCAACCCAGGACAGTTTGTAAAGGCAAATATCTTTTTCTATTCATCAATCAGCGGAATCTTTCCCATTGTTTCTTTTATCTCTCAGTTCTAGTTTTATCTACCAGCAGACCCACAGCTTGTTTGTAAAGACAAATCTGTCATTCCTCTCACTACTTTTTTTGGACACTGCTCGTCACTAGACAGCACCCTCAGGGGGAGGAGAAGGAAAGCAGACCAACAGGCACCATGGCCACTCAAACTGCAGCTGAACCAGAGGAACATCCTGTACCAGTAGCAGTTGCCCCTATACAGAAGAAGAAATCCTAGACCAAATCAGTTCACTTAGTGAGGGAGGAAGAGGAAACAGGGCCCTCACAACAGAAGGAAGAGGCAGGGTCAGAGATCCCTATTCCCTGGTGAGCTGCAAGATATGCAAAAAGATATGAGCTACCAGTCAGGTGAGCCCCTACTGACCCGGCTGCTCTAATACTGGGCTATTGCAGCCCACAATATGAAACTAGATAGTGGTGAAGCCAAGCAACTAGGAACCCTGTCCCAGGATGTGGTGTCTTGGTTTGAAAGCCAGGTGTCTGCTAGGGAAGGCAGGAGCATCCCTTGGAATGGAGAATGTAAACCCCCTCCCTCCGAATTATTATAAGTTTGAAATTAAGGGGGCTTTCAGGCAAAGATATGGGAATAGAAATAACAGTTCTTTACTATTATGTATAACAAGGCAAACAAAACCACAACAACACCATTAATAATAAGCAGAACCAGGAACTCAGTGACAACTGTTCTGGCCATAGGCACTTTCCCCTTTGGTGTAGTTACGGTCACAGCTGACAGGGGTGCTGGTGGCTCCCGGTGGACAGGGCAGGTGTGATGATCCCAAAGCGGCTGCAGGGGGCGCTCCGGCACAGGCTCAGGGAGCACGTGGCAATGGCAGCTTGGCCGAGACAGGAAGGGGTGGAAGAGAGGCTTTGCTTCACAAAACCCCTGGGACAGTCGATCCCAGTGCCCCAACAGGACTCTTGGAAGCAGCAAGCTGGAATGGCAGGGATGAGCAGAAATTCCAGGGCGGTGGACGAGATGTATTGGAAACTCCGCAGTGATAACTGGAAACTGCGGGTTGTGCCAGCAGGGCAGGGGGATGCGGAGCCCAGCAGGGTTTTGGTGATGGCAGCAATTTCTTTTCCCCAAGCTGCAGGTCCGACTGTCCTCCTCTGAGGCCCAGAGAGAGAGAGAGTCCTCAACTCCTCATCCCTCGTCTTTTTCCTGCCTCTATTCTCCTGGTATCTCTGTCCTCCCCCACCTCCCACCCCAAGAGAAACTCCCAAAAACCAGAGGAGTTCCCTCTTCGACATCTCAAGCACCCAGTCATCAGTGCTTCTTAGCAACTGAATGGGAAAAAATTCCATAAGTAACAAGGAAAGAAAAGGAAAGAAAAAACCCAACCCCCAACATGTGAGCATTGACAAGGGGATTGGAAAGAGGACAGAAACTCTCAGCCTCTGTGAGCATGAGGGAAAGGTATTGTCTCAAGGATGATCTAGTACTGCACCCAGGTAGGTGGGATGCCATGGAGAAAGGTATCCAGTACCTGAGAGAATTATCTGTGCTGGAAGTAATCTATAGAAATTCAAATAACGAGCAGTCCCCTGTGCATCCAGATGAGGTCCAGTGCACACAGTACATGTGGTAGAAATTTGTACAGAGCACACCATTGTCATACGCCAACTCATTGCCATCGATGTCAATGAAAGAAGAACAAAAAGTGCTTCAGGTGACTATTCGAGTCCAGCAATATGAAGAACATCCTTTCTCCTCCCTGCACCTTGGCTATGGAAAGACTGTCCAAGACTGTGGATAGACTTGAAAGACTCAAGCAAGCTAGAGAGGAAATGTCCCATGCTTCACTAGTACAGACCAGAGTCTCTGCTATTGGGAGCAAGCACCCCTCTGATCGAGAGAGAGGGTCCACACCACAAGGTAACCTGTGCTTTTACCTTGTGGCAGAACCTTTCATGCCCTGATACAGCAAAAGCTTATCTCCCTGTCATGTGAGGAATTATCTTAGCTGAAAACCTCCTTACCCAGCAATAAACATCCTGTCTTGGCATGAGAAAAAGATAAGCCAAAATTAGTGACTGACAGAACACAAGCATCTTTTACAACTATAAAAGACCACTATGATTTTCATTAAATCAGAAATCTCTTATATGCTCTCTGAGTGTGTAGAGAATTCTTCTTGAAGGTGAAGAAATTCACATAGAGTTACTTCCCTGGGGATTGAGAGGAATTAGGAGATTCTCTGCACACCACTATCATTCATTGGTCAGTGACATTGGCTCCTAATCTATACTATTTCTTTGCTAGCTGTAACATAGGTACCTTTATTATCATGGACAGTATTTTTATCTACTAGTAGTTCTTTTATGTTATCCTGTGTAAAGTCTTATGTCTGTTTTCCTTGACCTGTTCAATAAATAATTCTCGTTATAATAGGCCTGACCAGTCATTATTAGGAACTTGTGAGAAAGAGGGGGTTTTGGGGTGCTGGCCACCTCAATAAAGCTACTGTCTACGGCCAGAAACCTGTCAAAGACAGGGACTTGTCTAAGCTCTCGCCTCTCACTTCATACCAAACCTGCATGACCATGGAGAGGACATGAGGAGTGTCTTGGTTTGAAAAGACAGGTGTCTGCTAAGGAAGGCAGGAGCCTCCCTTGAAACGGAAAATGCAAACTCCCTCCCTCCGAATTACTATAATTTCGAAATTAAAGGGCTCTCAGGCAAAGATATTGGAGTAGGAATAACAGATCTTTATTAGGAAAAAATAAAAAATAAAAATAAAAATGCAGTAATACAAAACTATTGTATTTGTGGGGTTCCCAGACGAAGGAAGGAATGTTCTCAGAAGGCTAATTTATTATTTTATGATACTATATTATATTAAAGAATACTAAACTAAACTATACTAAAGAATGCAGAAAGGATACTTACAGAAAGCTAAAAAGATAATAATGAAACTCGTGACTCTCTCTCCAGAGTCCGACACAGCTTGACCCTGATTGGCCAATAAGTCAAAACAATTCACATGAAACCAGTGAAACAATCACCAGTTGGATAAACAATCTCCAAACACATTCCACATGTGAGCATAACACAGGAGAAGCAAATGAGATAAGAATTTGTTTTCCTTTTTCTCTGAGGCTTTTCAGCTTCCCAGGAGAAAATCCTGGGTGAAGGGATTTTTCAGAAAATATGACTGTGACACAAAACAACACTGACAAAGTCAGAATACGACCTGACACCCTGTTGGTCAGAGTGTTGGTAGCAGTCTGATTTAATGGTGGCTGCAGTGCTCCTGGAGTGACAAATGTGGTTCTGTTGAAGCAGTGATCCTGTAGAAGGGTGTAGTTTTCCTCTGAAGGTCCAACGGTGGTATAGATGGGCCTGGTCTTCCTCTGGGAATCTAGTGAAAAAGAAAGCTGCTCCTCTGGGAATCCAGTGGGAAAAGGCTGCCTGTGATGTTCTAAATCTCAGATTATATCCAGGTAGGAATGCTTGACTCCTCCTCCTGGGCAGAGCATCTCACAATGGGATGATGTAATTTTATCAGTCATGCAGTGAGATTCAATGGCCCATTAACAAAAGATATTTCCCAGAGGGAGGGAGGTTTGGTTGTGGAAGAGATAAAGAAAACTGCCCTGCCTGGTTTTAACAGGTGGCCCAATTAACAGAAGATAACTGCCCCACCTCTAACAGATGGCAATAGGATACACACACCCAGCCACATTTTGCATTTGCAACCTAAGACAAGGAGGTGGGATGGAAAACCCATCTCTGCCCTAGGAGCATGGGTACATGAGTTGAGAGGATGAACAACTGCAGGAAATTCTTCAAGGATAAATGGTGCTTCAGTTTCCAGTGGGCAAGTGTTCAGGTAGAATAGAAGGGATGATGTTATTTCCAGTCCTCTTGAAGGGACCTCCAGTTCATATTTAAAAGAAGTGAGCAACAGGTACTATGACCAGAACTAGAGGGGCCCTGCCTTTAGCCTGGCGGAGGAAAAGGATAATCAGATATATTGGACTGTGTGGATCCATGGCCTGGCACATCAGACCCACAAGAGTATAAGGCTTTAGTTGACACTGGTGCACAATGTACCCTGATGCCATTGAGATATGTAGGGACAGAATTAATCTCTATTTTTTGGGGTGTCAGGGGGTTCTCAACAGCTGACAACTGGAAGCTGAAGTGAGTCTGACTGGGAATCAATGGCAAAAATACCCCACTGAGACTGGCCCAGAGGTCCTGTGTATCCTTGGCAGAGATTACCTCAGGAGAGGGTATTTCAAGGTTCCAAAAGGGCAGTTGGGCTTTTGGGATATCTGCGGCAGAGACAGGGAATTAGACAGCTGAATACCTTATCTGGTCTCTCAGAGGACCCTTCTGCTGTGGGACTGCTAAAGGTTGAAGAACAACAGGTACCAATTGCTACCACAACAGTGCACCATCAGCAATACTGCACGAAGCAGGCCTCCCTGACCCTCATTCATAAGAGGCTTCATGAGCTGGAGAGCCGGGGAGTAGTTAGCAGGACTCACCCTTTAATAGCCCCATAAGGCCAGTGCATAAATCCAATGGAGAGTAGAGACTGACAGTGGATTATCGTGGCCTGAACAATATCACACCATCACTGAGTGCCGCTGTACTGGACATGCTGGAACTTCAGTACAAGCTGGAATCCAAGGCAGCAAAGTGGTATCACTATCAACATTGCTAATGCATTTTCCTCTATTCCTTTAGCAGCAGAGTGCAGGCCCCAGTTTGCTTTCACTTGGAGGGACATCCATTATACTTGGAACTGACTGCCCAAGGGGTGGAAGCACAGTCCCACAATTTGCAGTGGACCAAACCAGACTGCATTTGAAAAGGGTGAGACTCCAGAATACTTGTGATACATTGATGACATCATTGTGTGGTGTAACGCATCAGAGGAAATTTTTGAGAAAGGGGAGAAGATAATCTAAATCCTCCTGAAAGCACATTTTGCCATAAAGCAAAGTAAGGTCAAGGGACCTGCCCAGGAAATTCAGTTTTTAGGAGTTAAATGGCAAGGTGGATGTTGTCAGATTCCAATGGACATGTTGAACAAAATAGGAGCTATGTCCCCACTGACCAGCAAAAAGGAAACACAAGCTTTGCTAGGTGTTGCTGGTTTTTGGAGGATGCATATCCCAGAGTACAGTCAGATTGCAAGCCCTCTCTATCATGTGACATGGAAGAAGAATTATTTCAAGTGGTGTCCTCAACAACAACAAGCTTTTGAACAAATCAAACAAGAAATCGTTCATGAAGTAGCCCATGGGCCAGTCAGGACAGGACAAGATGTGAAAAATGTGCTCTACACTACAGCTAGAGATAATGGTCCTTTGTGGACCCTCTGACTGAATCAAGGGTTTAAAGAAACTG
>NW_005055432.1:0-913 GCF_000277835.1 Geospiza fortis
ATCCCATGGGATCACTGGGATCTGATCTGTGTGACCAATCCCACAGAATCAGTGGGATCAGACCTGCATCAGCAATCCCACAGGATCAGTGGGGTCTGACCTCAGGGATGCCCTGCACACCCCACCATGTGCCTCCCACGCTGCTCTCCCATCGCTGCCAGAGGATCCTGGGATCAGGGGGATGTGCCCTAGGGGTGCCCCATCCCCCTGGCTCTCACCAGTGTCCCAGCCCTGCTCCAGTCCCTGGATGAGCTCCATGGCTCCAGCAGCAGTGGCGGCCTCCCGCAGCTCTGACTCTTTGCAGTGCTCCAGCCCCAGCAGGATGTTCTCACGGATCGTTCCAGAAAACAGGACGGGATCCTGCTCCACCAGCACCACCTGCCCCAGCACCAAACCCTGTGACGCTGTCTTGGCTCCTGGTGTCCCCACCCCTGTTCCATGACCCCATCCCACCTTGGTGTCCCCAGTGTCTCCATCCCTGATCCCACTGTCCCCATCTGTGTCCCCAGTGTCCCCACCCCTCACTTCCCACTTTTCCCATCCCCATCCCTGTCATCCCCATCCCATTTCCCAATGTCCCTATCCCATTTCCTGTTGTCCCCACCCTATTCCTGGCGTCACCATCCCTCTTCCCAGCGTCCCCATTTCTGCTCCCATGCTCCCGTGGTCCCAGTTCCATTTCATTGTCTGTCGCTGACATCTTTTATGGAAAATTATTTTCTTAGGATTTTTCCTCCTGAGAAGCTGAGAGGCCTCAGGAACAAAATGTAAACATTCATTATCTGCTGCTGTGGAATGCAGCAGGTGGATCTTTGGTTGGCCCGTGTTGGATGTTTGTAATTAATGGCCAATCACAGCCCAGCTGGCTCGGACAGAGAGCCCGAGCCACCAACCTTTGTTATTATTCTTTTCT
>NW_005055432.1:1181-7856 GCF_000277835.1 Geospiza fortis
GCTCCAGCAGCGCCACGGCCGTGCTCTTCCCGCTGCCATTGGGCCCCGCCAGCGCTGTCACCTCCCCGGAGCGCACCTCGAAGCTCACATCCTGCGGCATGGGGGCAGCTGTGAGAGCCTGTCTGAAACGTTCCTCGTCTGCCTCACGATCCTCATTGGGGGACCGCCGAAGAGAAGAGCCCACTGTCTAAAAATCTCTGGCTCGGAAGGAGAAAGCCACATGCCAACAAGGCCCCGAGACCTGAGAGCATTGCTAAGCCGCTCTTTTCACAGGTGTTGTTTGCTGCATGCTACACTGAACCCAATGAAAGGAAGCAGGGGGCACCTTGCCTTTTTCAACACCAGCCTTGGAAGTTGTCCCACCTCTCGGCCTGGCTGGACTTCTCCTGAGTTTTGGGTGGTCCCCCACAGAAGACCCCTCACTTGTCTGACAACCACCGTGACAGACAGACTGAGATGTAAGAAGCCTCTCCATCAAAGTCCGAGCATGAAATCCCTATGTGAAAAGGCCCCCCCACACTCTGTCCAAGGACTGGGACTGAGACCCCTAACCTGGGGGAGGTGTGTGGGGGAGGCAAGCTGACCAAAGCCAGATGGATGTTGCAGGTGTGAGCAGCGGACCAAGAAGACAATGGCTCTTGCCCACTGCTGAACATGGACTGTGTGTACCCCTTTTCCAAACACCATTCTTTCCCCCCGAAGATACAATAAACTACCTTTGATTCTGTTACAAAATCCACCCCCCTTCCCCCATCGAAAAAGAGTATAATTGGGGTCCAGATGGACTGCACCTCTGAGATCTCCCCGACGTAACAGGCGGATCCTCGACTGGACTGGACCAAAGGACTTCACCTCTACGTTTGGTAGCTATATCCCACTCCCTCTCTCTCTTTCTCTATATTTTTCTCTCCCTTAATCCCTCTATTGCATTTTGCTGTGGTCACTCAATAAAGCTGCATTTGTTTTGATTATCACTGCAAATCCCCTGTGCCGTGTCAGTGTTTTTTGCACCCTGAGATCAATCCACAAATCCTCACGGAACCCGTTCGTAAGGACGGGTCGTGACAGCAGGTGATGCCAGAATTCCCACGCCTGGGAAACCCCACCTGCCCCCAGACCCACCTTCAGCACAGGGCGCTCTGGATTCCCAGGATATGTGAAGGAGACCTTGTGAAAAGTGACGTGGCCCTGAAGCTCGGGGGGCTCCCGCGTCCCCCCGACATTCCCTGCGGGTTTCCGATCCAGGTATTCCCAGATCTTCTGTCCAGCAGCTGCGTTGGTCAGGAATTCATTGAAGCCGTAGAGCAGCACCTGGGGAGAAGGAAGGGGGTGGCACCGGGAGGGACAGAAGCACGGACGGACGGACAGACACGCGCATTCCATGGGATCACCTGGACATGGCTGCCAACTCTGTCCTGGTACAGCAGGAAGGTGACGAGGACCCCGGGAGTGATGGATCCGTCACGGAGCTGCTGGTGGCTCCTGAAGAGCACCATGACCCGGATGGCCAGTTCGATCACCTGTGGGTGGGGACAGGGACACTGCTGCCCCCAGCCCACTCCTGGTGCCCCATTCCATCTGCCCCCAACCTATTTATGGTGCCCCCATTCCATCTGCCCCCAACCCACTCCTGGTGTCCCCATTCCATCTGCCCCCAACCTATTTATGGTGCCCCCATTCCATCTGCCCCCAACCCACTCCTGGTGTCCCCATTCCATCTGCCCCCAACCTATTTATGGTGCCCCCATTCCATCTGCCCCCAACCCACTCCTGGTGTCCCCATTCCATCTGCCCCCAACCTATTTATGGTGCCCCCATTCCATCTGCCCCCAACCCACTCCTGGTGTCCCCATTCCATCTGCCCCCAACCTATTTATGGTGCCCCCATTCCATCTGCCCCCAACCCACTCCTGGTGTCCCCATTCCATCTGCCCCCAACCTATTTATGGTGCCCCCATTCCATCTGCCCCCAACCCACTCCTGGTGTCCCCATTCCATCTGCCCCCAACCTATTTATGGTGCCCCCATTCCATCTGCCCCCAACCCACTCCTGGTGTCCCCATTCCATCTGCCCCCAACCTATTTATGGTGCCCCCATTCCATCTGCCCCCAACCCACTCCTGGTGTCCCCATTCCGCCTGTCCCCATCCCACTCCTTTATCTCTGTGTCTTCATCCCTGTTCCTGGTGGCCTCATCCCTGTTCTGGTGCCCCCCTCTCACTCTTGATGCCCCTATTCCTGATCCTGATCTGTCCCTGTTCCTGATCCTGATGTGTCACGGACACATTTCCTGAAAAATCTTTTCACCACGATTTTTCTCCTGAGAAGCTCAGAGGCCTCAGAAACAAAATGTAAACAATAATTTTCTGCTGCTGTGGAATGCAGCAGGTGCATCTTTGGTTGGTCTCATGTGGTTGTTTTTACATGATGACCAATCACAGGTCCAGCTGTGTCGGACTCTCTGGTCAGTCACAAGATTTTATTATTCATTCCTTTCTAGCTTTCTAATGTCTCCTTTCTCTTTCTTTAGTATAGTTTTAGTATATAATTTTCTTTTAATATCATATATATAATAAAATAATAAATCAGCCTTCTGAAACGTGGAGTCAAGATTTTCGTCTCTTCTCTCCTCCTGGGGACCCGCAATCACCACCACACTGCTGTTCCCAACCTTTATCCCAGTGTCCCCATCCTGTTTCCAATGTCACCATTCCCATTCCTGCCGTGCCTGTTGCTGATCCCAGTGTCCCTGTTCTGTTGTCCCCATTCCTGGTGTCCCCACTCTGCTCTCAGTGTCCCCATCTCAGCCGGTTTCCCATTCCTGGTCCCAGTGTCCCCATTCCCAGTACCCCCATTCCCAGTGTCCTCATCCCCGATCCTGGCATCCCCATTCCCTGTGGTTCCCATTCCCAGTCCCCCCTGACCCTGTAGACAAGGGTGAAGATTGCCAGCTCCAGCTCTATCTGCTCCTTCAGCCTCAGCTCCTTGGCCAGGTTCTGTCTGTGCTGCTCCTCCTCCTCCTCCTCCGCCGAAAAGGTTCGGATGGTCTCGATGGCGGCAACCGATTCCTGCACCCCCGCGGCTGTGCGGGCAGATGCTTCCAGCATGGATCGCTGGAGTGCCTGTGGGAGCAATGGGGGATCTCCAACTTTCCCAGGTCACCCTCCTGGCCCACCATCCGCATCCCGTCCCACCGCACCCGTGGCATCCCCACGATTGCATTCCCACCATCCCACACCCTTCTCTCTCACCCTCACCGTTCCCATCCATTCTCCCAGTCCTAATCCCACCATCCCCATCCCCGCTATCTCATCCCGTCCCCACCATCCCACCTTATCTCATCCTTCTCTTCCCATCCACACCACTCCCATCTCCACCATTTCATTCTATCCCCATGTCAGCACTCCCACCACCCCACTCTCCTGGTCTTTATCCCCTTTCATCCCACCATTTCCATCTCCATTGTCCCCCTTTCCATTCTCCATCCCATCCCCACCATCCCATCCCCTTGTCTTTATCCCCTTCCATCCCATCATTTCCACCTCCATCGTCCTCCTTTCTGTTCTCCATCCCATCCCATCCCCACCATCCCATTCCCCTTGTCTTTACCCCCCTCCATCCCACCATTTCCATCTCCATTGTCCCCTTTCCATTCCCCATTCCATTTCATCCCATCCCACCCAATTCCATCCCATTCCCACCATCCCATTCCCCTTGTCTTTATCCACTTCCATCCCACCATTTCCACCTCCATCGTCCTCCTTTCCATTCTCCATCCCATCCCCACCATCCCACTCCCTTTGTCTTCATCCCCTTTCATCCCACAATTTCCACCTCCATCGTCCTCCTTTCTGTTCTCCATCCCATCCCATCCCATCCCATCCCATCCCATCCCATCCCATCCCATCCCCACCATCCCATTCCCCTGGCCTCCATCCCAGCTCCACCATTCCCACCTTCCTTCACTCCCCTCCCACTCCTTCCCTGCTGTACTCCTGACCTGTTTGCGGGTGCTCTGGATGCGGCGGGTGGCGATTCCAAGGGGCACCTCCAGCAGTGCCAGCAGTGCCAGCCCCGGTGCCAGCCCCACCATGAACCCCCCCACCACCAGGGCCATCACCAGGCTCCGGAGCAGCTGGTTGGCCCCACTCGGTGCTGCCCTGCACACCCGTGGCACTTCCATGGAAAACTGAGCCAGGAGCTCAGCTGCAGGGCGGAAAAAGAGGTTGGGATTGTGGTGGGCGAGACCACGATCCCATCCTGGATGATCCCATTCGGGATGGGAATGATGTGATGGGCACCAGAGGGATGGGATGATGGGAATGGGTGTGGAGATGGTCAGGGTGGAATGGGGTGGGACAGGGGAGATGGGATGGCGGGAATGGAGATGGTGGGATGGGGTGCTGGGATGGTGGGAGGAAGATGGGGATATGCAACAGGGTGGAGGCGTGGGAGTGAGAATGATGGGGACAGAACAGTGGCTAGAATGGGAAAGTGGGATGGGGACAGGATGGAACACTGGAGTAAAATGAAGCCAGGAAGATGGCATAGGATGGAATGGGATGGGATGGTGGGAATGGGAATGATGGGGATGGAGTGGTGGGATGGGATAACAGACAGGATGGGATGGGACGGGATCAATGGGATCAGTGGGATGGGATGGGATGGGATGGGATGGGATGGGATGGGATGGGATGGGATGGGATGGGATGGGATGGGATGGGATGGGATGGGATGGGATGGGATGGGATGGGATGGGATGGGATGGGATGGGATGGGATGGGATGGGATGGGATGGGATGGGATGGGATGGGATGGGATCAATGGCATGGGATGGGATGGGATGGGATGGGATCAATGGGATCAGTGGGATGGGATGGGATTGGGATGGGATGGGATGGGATGGGATGGGATGGGATGGGATGGGATGGGACAGGTGGGATGGGTCAGGTGGGATGGGGCTGGGCCATGGCCCGTTACCTGCTGGTGTTCCCTGGAAGAAGTCCAGGTCTTGGTGCACCAGGTGGGAGAAGAGCCGCAGGCTCAGGCTCTGACGGAGACGCGCCATCAACAGCATGAAGAGAGACCCCCGGCAGCCAGAAAACAGCACACTGTGGGGACGCGGGGACACGGTGACATCAGGGACGTTGGGGACACGGGGACAGGCCCTGGGGATCCTGCTCCCCACCTTGTGGCTCCAGCAGCTGCCACCATCCCGACAGCTCCGGCGGTGACTCCATCCCCACTCCCGATGGCATCCAGCACCTGCCCGGTGACGTAGGGCCCCGCCATCTCCCCTGGGTGTCACCGAGGCTGTGTCACCACGGCTGTGACACTGACACAGGGGGACCCTGATTTGTGAGGGGCAGGACCCCGTCTGGGGAGCGGGGATCTAATCTGGGAAAGGCGGGACACGATTTGGGCAGGAGACAATTTAGAGAGGTCAGGGCCCAATTTTGGGGGCTTAGTGACAAATTTAGGGATTTTACACCCAATTTAGGGTGTCAGTACCAATTTTGGGGGTTCAGCACACAATTTCATGGGTCGGAACCTAAACATAGGAGATCAGGACATTAAGATCCCAGGCCTTAGAGGTCAACATCCATTTTTGGGCATCAGACCCTAAGTTTGAGGGTCAGCACCCAATTTTGGGGGACCGACAATCAAGTTTGCAGGGTCAGAACCCAATTTGGAAAGTCAGCACCCCATTTTGGCAGGGTCAGCACCCAACTGAAGGGGTCAACTCGCAATTTAGGAGGGTCACCACTCAATTTTAGGGTGGTCATCGCCTATTTAGGGGCTCAGCACTTAATTTTTAGGCGCAAGCATTCAATTTTGGGGGGCGTCCCAAATTGGGGGTGGTCCTAATTTCAGGCTGCAGAGCCCAAATTTGGGGTGTCAGCACCTGTCACCACATGTCAATGTCCTAGGGTGACATTAGGATGCTTGTATCCCCATTCATGTGTTCTGTTTATGCTGGATATCATGTTCTGTGCCTTCAAGGCTGGCTCTGAAGAGTGAAAGTTTTGTTTTGGTTTTGTTATCAGCCGCTCCCCCACGGCTGGTGGGACACAGAGACGGGACAGTACATAGTGCTGCTTTTGCTTTTTGCTTTGCTCTTGCTTTTGCTTCTGCTCATTAGTTAGTTTAGCTAAGCAGTCCAAATTTTTCCCTGGACTGTTTTTCCTTTCCCTTTTTTGGAACCACTCGAACCTGCTCTGGACTGGGACCTGGGAAACACCGAGAGTTTGCACCTTGTGGCTGCAGCAGCTACCCCAGCACCAGAGGGACTGATAACAGAGTGACTGATAACAGAGCAACCACCCCCAAGAGAGACTTTCTGAATTTGTCATCTTTTTCAGAGTGCTGTCACCCGGTATTGTTCATTTTGTGTTCTAGGGCTGCTTTGCCTGTTAAATAAACAGGTTCTTTCCACTTTTCTCTGTGGAATCCTTCCTGACCCGGTTGTGGGGAGGGGCCGCGTGGGTTTGCTTTGCCCTCTTTGGAGTTTTTCTCCTAAATTTGCCCCAAACCAGGACAGCCACCCACCAACGACGGCCAGCACGAGGCAGAGCACGGCAGCTCCAAGGACGTTCCGCTCCTCCCAGGTCAGTGCCAGAGCGCGCCGCACGCTGCCGGGAGCCTTGGGGACCCCTCCGGGGGTCTCGGCGACGC
>NW_005055432.1:8258-8958 GCF_000277835.1 Geospiza fortis
GGGGGTGGCAGCGCCATGGCGGGACCGGTACGGACCGTGCTCCCTGTGGGGCTCCCCGGGAACGAGACACAGCCTGTGGAGTCACCAGTGAAAACCAGTGAGGACTGGGGCGCTCCCCTGGGCACACCAGCGCTCCCAGTCTAGAGTAGGGCGACACCAGTCCAGCCTGGGGTGCTCCCCAGTCCACACCAGTGCTCCCAGTCTAGAGTACGGCGATACCAGTCCAGCCCCCTGAGCCCACCAGTCCACACCAGTGCTCCCAGTTCAGCCCCCTGAGCTCCCCAGTCCAGACAAGGCACTCACCAGTGCACACCAGTGCTCCCAGTTCAGCCTGGGGTGCTCCCCAGTCCATATCATTGTTTCCAGTTCAGCCTGAGGCATTCACCAGTCCACACCAGTGCTCCCAGTCCAGCCCTCTCAGCTCCCTAGTCCACACCAGTGCTCCCAGTCCAGCTTGGGGCACTCACCAGTCCACACCAGTGCTCCCAGTCCAGCTTGGGGCACTCACCAGTCCACACCAGTGCTCCCAGTCCAGCTTGGGGCACTCACCAGTCCACACCAGTGCTCCCAGTCCAGCTTGGGGCACTCACCAGTCCACACCAGTGCTCCCAGTCCAGCTTGGGGCACTCACCAGTCCACACCAGTGCTCCCAGTCCAGCTTGGGGCACTCACCAGTCCACACCAGTGCTCCCAGTCCAGC
>NW_005055432.1:10281-10681 GCF_000277835.1 Geospiza fortis
GGTCAGGATCGATTTGAGGGGCTGTGGGATCCCATTTGGAGTGTTTGGACATGGCAGAACCCCTTTGAGAGGTTTTGGGATCCCATTTGGAGGATTTGAACACACCTGGAGGGGGACAGGGTGCAGTGAGGGGATGCAAAGCCAATTTGTGGGGTCAAGACCCAATTTGGAGGTTTTGAGCACCTGGTTTGGGGAATCAGGATCCGATTTTGGGGCTCCGCACACGATGTTGGGAGCGGTCAGGATCCATTTGAGGAGCTTTGGGATTCAGTTTGGAGGGTTTGGACATAACTGGGGGGCAACAGGGTGCTGTGTGGGGGATGCAGGGCCAATTTGAGGGGTCAGGACCCAATTTAGAGGTTTTGAGCGCCCAGTTTGGGGAATCAGGATCCAATTTTGG
>NW_005055433.1:0-5660 GCF_000277835.1 Geospiza fortis
AGGACCCGCTCCTGAGGCTTCACTCCCCACTCTGGAGCCCTTCCCTGCTCTCAGCTCAGGAAATTCTCTCAGGAAAATGTTTCTGAGCAAAATTTTAAATGTTTCACTCAGAAGGAGCTGAAGCATTTTCCTTATTTGGGTTTTTCTTCTAAATAAATTTAAATTGTTAGATCTTCATGTATAAAACTTGACACAACTCAGTTCTAGGTGAAATATTGGCCAACTGAGCAAATTTTTACTCTGAGCTAGGAAAAACTATTTCCACTATGTATTTTTGCAATCAAAAGAAGAAATGTAAATGGAAGTGCTATAGCTTTTTGTATTCATTTTCATAAAAGAATTTACTTGAATTTTCCTGCTAAACAAAATTTAAATTGTTAGATCGTCATATATAAAACTTGACACAAAGGAGTTCTAGGTGAAATATTTGCCAACCGTTTTTACTCTGAGCTAGGAAAAACTATTTCCGCTACATATTTTAATAATCAAAAGAAGAAATGTAAATGGAAGTGCTATAGCTTTTTTTATTCATTTTCATAAAAGAATTTACTTGGGTTTTTCTGCTAAATAAAATTTAAATTGTTAGATCTTCAGGAAAATGTTAAGAATGAGCGTGTTTCTGAGCAAAATTTTGAATGTTTCACTCAGGAGCTGAAGCATTTTCCTTATTTGGGTTTTTCTTCTAAATAAATTTAAATTGTTAGATCTTCATGTATAACACATGACACAACTCAGTTCTAGGTGAAATATTTGCCAACTGTTTTTACTCTGAGCTAGGAAAAACTATTTCCACTACATATTTTAATAATCAAAAGAAGAAATGTAAATGGAAGTGCTATAGCTTTTTTTATTCATTTTCATAAAAGAATTTACTTGGGTTTTTCTGCTAAATAAAATTTAAATTGTTAGATCTTCAGGAAAGTGTTAAGAATGAGCGTGCTTCTGAGCAAAATTTTGAATGTTTCACTCAGGAGCTGAAGCATTTTCCTTATTTGGGTTTTTCTTCTAAATAAATTTAAATTGTTAGATCTTCATGTATAAAACTTGACACAACTCAGTTCTAGGTGAAATATTGGCCAACTGAGCAAATTTTTACTCTGAGCTAGGAAAAACTATTTCCACTATGTATTTTTGCAATCAAAAGAAGAAATGTAAATGGAAGTGCTATAGCTTTTTGTATTCATTTTCATAAAAGAATTTACTTGAATTTTCCTGCTAAACAAAATTTAAATTGTTAGATCGTCATATATAAAACTTGACACAAAGGAGTTCTAGGTGAAATATTTGCCAACCGTTTTTACTCTGAGCTAGGAAAAACTATTTCCGCTACATATTTTAATAATCAAAAGAAGAAATGTAAATGGAAGTGCTATAGCTTTTTGTATTCATTTTCATAAAAGAATTTACTTGGGTTTTTCTGCTAAATAAAATTTAAATTGTTAGATCTTCAGGAAAATGTTAAGAATGAGCGTGCTTCTGAGCAAAATTTTGAATGTTTCACTCAGGAGCTGAAGCATTTTCCTTATTTGGGTTTTTCTTCTAAATAAATTTAAATTGTTAGATCTTCATGTATAACACATGACACAACTCAGTTCTAGGTGAAATATTGGCCAACTGAGCAAATTTTTACTCTGAGCTAGGAAAAACTATTTCCACTATGTATTTTTGCAATCAAAAGAAGAAATGTAAATGGAAGTGCTATAGCTTTTTGTATTCATTTTCATAAAAGAATTTACTTGAATTTTCCTGCTAAACAAAATTTAAATTGTTAGATCGTCATATATAAAACTTGACACAAAGGAGTTCTAGGTGAAATATTTGCCAACCGTTTTTACTCTGAGCTTCCATCCACAACACACTAAAAACCCCAAAACCTCAATTTCTCACCCAGTGACACACCTACAATACTCTCTATAATCTATTTCACACTTTTGTGGATTCCAGTCTATCTTGAAGTCTGGGAAACTTTCTCCATGAACGAGTGTCAGAGTCAGTGCTCCCTGAGCTTGGGATTGATCCCCCCAACCAGGTGAGCTCAGGTCTGGGGAGCCCCTGACACCTTTGTGCAGCTGCCCCTCTGATCTCACGGGGTAATAATTAGCATTTTCCCCATCATTCACAGAAGGCTGATCAATCTCTTTATTCTATCCCTATCAAGAAACCAATTGCTTTTATAGTTACAATACAGTCATACTTGACTGGTCCTTTAATTAAAACGCCATCACCAGTGGCTAATTGAGCCACCGTTTGGTAAATGAATCTCCATAACACATTCCAGATGTTCGCAGCAACAGGCGCAGAAAGTTAAGATTTGTTGGAACGCAGGGCATGGGGAATATTCCCCTGCCTGTCCTGGCAAGTCCTGACCCCCAGGAAAACACTGCTTTTAACTTTCCATGGAGAAAGCTTCCAAGGCTTTGGATGAATTGGAATCTACAAGGGTGTGAAACAGATAATAATGCAGTGTGATGTATCACAGGGTGAAAAATTTAGGATTTTGGGTTTTTAGTACGGAGGTAGATAGAGAAACAAGACGGAGGATTTGGGGTTTTTGGCTTGTCTTCTTCTTTTTCTTCATCCACTCCATTTTCTGCTGTGGCACAGGATGGTTGGTTGGGGAAAGCCACAGTGCAGGTGTTGCATGGTGGATGGATAGGTATTGGTAGATAAATAGAAATAAAGTAAATTTTGGGAATTAATTGGATTAAACGGCTTTAAAAGACCTTGAAACTGTACATCTTGTGACCCTTTTTGCCATCTTCTCTGCGCTAAGTCTGGTGTGGATGGGGCAGAGAACTTCAGATTGGATAAAAACAAACAGCAACGTGAAAAACCAGTAAAAGTTCAATTTGTCTCCCATTCCTGGCACAGAGCTTTCTCCAGGGGTCTCCCACGCTGGGGGCCTCAGGGGGGTCACGCACAAAGATAAGAATTGTTTCTCATTCTGTTCTCTGATCTTCTCACAGACCTTTCCCAGAAAAGCCTGGGGAAGTTGTGCCTGCTGTTCTCTGAGGCCAGAGCTGCTGCCACAGCCCTCCTTCTTTTGGGATTTTGGGATAATATTGGGAATTTCATTATTATATTGGGATATTGGGAATATATTTGGGGATTTGGGGGTATTGGGATATTTCTGGTAAAGGGCACAGAGAGGGGCACAGAGCCCTGGTGGGAAAAACGCCAATCATTTGTTTTTAGAATTTCAAAAGTTTAATAGTAATAAGATGGTTATAAAAATAGTAATATAATTAGAGTAATAAAAATTTGGACAAGTAGAATTTAGGACAATACAAGACAGTAAAACAAAGAGTTACAGACATCTGGGTACCTCTTTCTGGGCAAAATAAGCCCGAAAAAGGACCCACATTAACAGAGGATTAACCCTTAAAAGCAACAGCCTGTTGCATATTCATACATTTTATACATGATGCATAAATTCCATTCAAGCACAGGATTCTGTCTGGGCAGTGTCAGCTTCTTCCTCTGAATCCTCGTGGCATCTTCAGAGCTGAGCGAGGCAGGAAGTTCATTTCTTCTGATAATGGAGCAATAAATTCTCTTTCTCTGAAAGGTTCAGGTGTCCTGTGGCTGCTATCTCACCGCGAGTCCTTTCTTTAAAAAAATATCTTATACAGCATAGTTTCTATTTTAACATTATGTTATAACCTAAAACTATATTTAACACACTACTTAAGGAAATTGATACAGCACAACTTTCTAACATAACACATATAACATTCATTTGAATATCTGCGAAAAGCCAATCATAAAATGCTCATTTTTCACTCCCGGAATGCCCCCGGGCTCCGTGACTCACCTGCAGCTTCCCGGGAGCCTGGCACGGACACACCTGGGCCTGGGCACGGCCAGCCCTGCGGCCTCACCGGCCGGCAGGTGTGGGAGTCGCGGCTGGAGCACATCAGAGCCACATCAGAGGCGGGGAGATGCCTTTTCCAGGGATGGTTCAGCACTGGGGGGTCCTGGGAGGGTTTTCCTGCAGTGATTGATTTGGGAAACCTCCAGGGGCAGAGCTCAGGTGCTGACACTGCTCCCAGCTCCCTTCCGGCTGGTGCTGGGGATGCCTCAGGTTTTAGCATTTATAGTTTTCAGATTCTGTGCTGCTTTAGTGTGGCTTTATATTATGGGATGGTGAGCTCTTTTGACAGAGCAGGGAGACAAAACAATTCCTGCTCCAGCTGGGGACCAAGGACAAAAGATCCAAATCTCAGCCCAAGAGCACAAACACCATGGGCTGGAGAGAGGAAAAACAAGAAGGATGAGACTGCATGGGCTAAAGCTGGAATTGGACAATTAGCTCCAATATGCTAATGGACCAAAACTTATAAAAGTGTGACACCCCGTGAGCTGCTGTCCATTTTTGTGGCCATTTTGGGTTGTGCTGCCCAAGGTGGATCTGTTGAGGCCTCTTAATAAATCCCTGCTTTATTCTCTAGCTCTGTGTGGTCTCTGTTCTAGGCCAGCCTTCACAAGGCATCACTGGAGTGCAGGTCCCCGAGCCCTGTGGCTGCTGAGGGGTTTTCCTGAGGAGGGGGATGCACAGAGCCCTGCCTGCCTGGGGATGGCAGCCCCTGCCCCTGGAAATACCTGAGCACAGGTAGAGCACGGCAGAATTCTGGTTAATTCACCCTCGGGCTGTGCCAGAGTGAAACGATGCTGTATGACTCCCGTATAGGTGAGCAGGGTGATTATAAAACAATGTGATTGTTTTAAGTCCTTAAAATAAAATAAAATTTAATTTCAGTTAAATTCCACAAAGGCAGGATGTGACCGTCTCCGTTATTGTCTATAAAAATATAGAAGTCTATATTGCTTAAGAAAATATATAAGGCGAAGAAAGAAAGAAAGAAAGAAAGAAAGAAAGAAAGAAAGAAAGAAAGAAAGAAAGAAAGAAAGAAAGAAAGAAAGAAAGAAAGAAAGAAAGAAAGAAAGAAAGAAAGGAGAAAGAAAGCAAGAAAGCAAGAAAGCGAGAAAGTATGACAGAAAGAAAGAAAATGAAAAAGAAAGAAAACAAGGAAAAAAGAAAGAATGAAAGAAGGAAAGCAAGAAAGTGAGAAAGAAAGAAAGAAAGAAAGAATACTAGAAAGAAAGAAAGTGAGAAAGTGAAAAAGAAAGAAAGAAAGAAAGCGAGAAAGGAAAAGGAGAAAGAAAGCCGAAAAGAAAGAATACGAGGGAGAAGGAAAGTGAGAAAGTGAAAAAGAAAAGAAAAGAAAAGAAAAGAAAGAAAAGAAAAGAAAAGAAAAGAAAAGAAAAGAAAAGAAAAGAAAAGAAAAGAAAAGAAAAGAAAAGAAAAGAAAAGAAAAGAAAAGAAAAGAAAAGAAAAGAAAAGAAAAGAAAAGAAAAGAAAAGAAAAGAAAAGAAAAGAAAAGAAAAGAAAAGAAAGTAGATAATGGAGGCCTGGGCCCGAGGGGAACGGCGCCTCAGCAGGGTGAGATCCTCGGCAGAGCCGGACCCCGGGTGGCGCTGCTGTCACCTGCAGGGCAGGTACCCGCGGTGTTTCTGTCACCTGCTGGGCAGGTACCGGCGGTGTTTCTGTCACCTGTCCTGCAGGTACCAGCGGTGTTTCTGTCACCTGCCCGGCAGGTACCCACGGTGTTTCTGTCACCTGCCCGGCAGGTACCGGCGGGGGTTCTGTTTCCCTCCCC
>NW_005055433.1:6129-6702 GCF_000277835.1 Geospiza fortis
GCAGGTACCCCGGCCGCCGCCCCTGCTCCGCCTCTCCCCGCCCGGCCGCACCGCACCGTGCCGGCGCCTCCAGAGGAAAGAATAACAAAAATAACAAAGTTCCCTTTGAAAAGCCACTTGGAGCCAGCCCATCCCCGCGCCCAGGGGACGGGCACGGGCAGACACGAGCACGGACAAAAATGCTCTTTATTCCGCCTGGGAGAGATTGCACAACTCTGGTCTCTGTGGGAAAGGCGCTATCAGGTATCCTGTGCCCTGACTCGCGGTTCCTGGGAAAAAGGGATGGGCCAGGCTTTTCCTGGTGCTCAGGGCACCTGGCCTGTGGCAGGGCCCGGGAGGGAGAGAATCTGGGGGTGCTGGGGGGGTGTCAGAGCTGCAGGGATGGTGTCAGAGTGGCAGGGATGGTATCAGAGCTGCAGGGATGGTGCCAGGGTCACTGGGGTGGTGTCAGAGCTGCAGGGATGGTATCAGAGCTGCAGGGATGGTGCCAGGGTCACTGGGGTGGTGTCAGAGTGGCAGGGATGGTATCAGAGCTGCAGGGATGGTGCCAGGGTCACTGGGGTGGTGTCAGAG
>NW_005055433.1:6803-7813 GCF_000277835.1 Geospiza fortis
CGTGTCAGAGATGCAGGGATGGTGCCAGGGCTGCAGGGATGGTGTCAGGGCTGCAGGGATGGTGTCAGGGCTGCAGGAATAGTGTCAGAGATGCAGGGATGGTGCCAGGGCTGCAGGGATGGTGTCAGGGCTGCAGGGATGGTGTCAGAGTGGCAGAGATGGTGCCAGGGCTGCAGGGATGGTGCCAGAGTCACTGGGGTGGCCAGAGAGCTGGAGGGAGGGTCCCAGAGCTGCAGGGATGGTGTCAGAGCTGCAGGGATGGTGCAGCAGCCACGGGGACACTGTGCTGGCCCTGCCCTTGAGAGTGTCCCACACCGTGTCCCAGGGCAGCAGCCACGGGGACACCGCGCTGGCCCTGCCCTTGTCCCACACCGTGTCCCAGTGCAGCAGCCACAGGGACACTGCGCTGGCCCTGTCCTTGAGAGTGTCCTACACCATGTCCCAGTGCAGCAGCCACAGGGACACCGCGCTGGCACCAGCACAATGGGATGTTACAGACACAGCCCAGGGACACAACACCCCCTGTTCCTGTTTGCCTCTGTGGAAGGGAGAATTGGATTTCCAGGATGAGAAACTCCTGGCAGATGCTATTGTGGATTTCCAGGAGATAAAGGGGCTGTAAGGCAGATGGAGAGGGATAAAGGCCTGGAGTGCCAGGACAAGGGGGAATTGTGGATATTCTCAGTTCAGTCGAAGAAAGAACAGGAACAGCGTCTCCCAGGCTGGGCCTGGGAATCTTAGACGAAAGAATTCAAGCAATTGTTATCTCTCATTCTGCAACCATTGTTTATAGTTATGGTTCCTCACAGTGTGCTATTCATATTCACTAATAAGGTGAGAATTTTTCTACTTTGAGACCAATGGTCCCACCTAGTGAGTGAGACTGTAAAACTCACTGCTTCTTGCTAATAAAGATTCTTCTTGAGCCTTCTGATCTACCTGAAAACTGCGGTCTTTCTTTCCATCCCTAACTCAACAGTGTCAGGGAATGGCTTCAAATTGGAAGAGCG
>NW_005055433.1:7907-9318 GCF_000277835.1 Geospiza fortis
CTGGAAGTGTTCCAGGCCAGGCTGGACAGGGCTTGGGGCAGCCTGGGACAGAGGAAGGTGTCCCTGCTATGGCAGGGGGTGGCATGAGGAAGCCCCTTCCCACCCAAACCATTCCATGGTTCTGTGACTTCTCTCCCATTTATTTGTCCCCTCCTTTTCTGAGCCCCTGCAATTCTCTGGGCCCCACAGCTCCTCTGCGTTTGTTCCCAGGTATCAGCTGCACAAGCTTGTGGCCGAAAGTCCATTTTCCAGGGCATTACCAGGTTAATTAAGGCAAACGCCCCAAGGCAGCACATTTAAGGAGGGTAAGTTTCCTCCCATTAAAGAGCAGTAGAATTATTCATCCCTGCACTGCACGGGAGAGTGGCTCCAGGGCTGTTCCTCTGCTCTGGCATGTGGCTGAGTCAGCTGGGGACACAGGAGGGCAAAAGGAGCAGGAAGGAATGGAGGCTCCACCGTGGATGGACAGACAGAAAGCACAGCACAGCCACGTCCACTCCCGGCTCCTGTGACAATCCATCCCCATGGAGGCTTCGCAGAGGGAGGGAAAGCACAGCGAGAGACCAGAGCACGCTGGGCTGAGGCTGTTTGTGCTCCAGACAGCCCCGGAAAGGCAGGACAGGCTGGGGCACGGAGAGCAAACACAGATGATGTGTCCCACGCCAGTGACACCCAACGCAAGCCTGGCATCCTGCCCACGCAGAAATCTGCTCGGCACGCTGTCCTGGCTTGAAAACCTGCAACCTGAATGTAATCCTGCAAAGCTTCGGGGGAAAATAGCTGGCATATGCAGGGAAGGAGAGGCAGAGAATAAAAATACCACTTGCGGCAGCACCCATACGGAACAAAGACCTGCAGTCACACCTGGGTGAGGAAAATGAGGATGACATACTTCACCAGAATGTCCTGAGATAACCCAGGCTGCCTCCTCTGTTCCTGAAAGGCAACCAAGAAAAGAGGAACAATGCAGTGCAACAACACTGCCCAGGGGGAGGCACTTCAAAGCTGCACCTGATGTGGGTTCTGGTGGTAAAGAAAAGAGATCACGAAGGAAATTCCCTCACTGGGGTCATAAATGGTAAAAAAATAATTAGAAAAAGAAAGACAAGAACCAGAAGCAAAAGAATTATTCACAATAGCAACATATTCACCAAGGAAAAGAAGGAAAAAATAAAAAAGGTTTTGCAATTATTTTCTGACAATACTGAGGAAATAAAGCCCCGTGTCCGGGTCAGGCACGCAGCGGCGCAGCAGGTGCAGGTAGGTCAGGTTCTCGTGCGTGTTGGGGTCGAAGAAGCCCTTGGTGTCATCGCCGGGGTCGGACAGGATCTGGCTCATCTCCTGGTCAAAGTAGCCACGCTTGTAGGCCACCTCCACGGGCAGGCGGTGGCCGTGCACCGGGGCGATGAGT
>NW_005055433.1:10012-10668 GCF_000277835.1 Geospiza fortis
TAGCCGGAGAAGAGGAGCTCCCAGACGGTGACGCTCTGGCCCTGGAAGAGCCCCACAGCCAGCGTGGTGCGGGCGGCCTGCAGGGCTCTGCGGGCATCCTCGCTCAGCTGGTAGAGCACGGAGCCCTTGTCCATCAGCTGCAGCATCAGCAGCCCCGTGTCCGGGTCGGGCACGCAGCGGCGCAGCAGCTGCAGGTAGGTCAGGTTCTCATGGGTGTTGGGGTCCAAGAAGCCCTTGGTGTCATCGCCGGGGTCGGACAGGATCTGGCTCATCTCCTGGTCAAAGTAGCCACGCTTGTAGGCCACCTCCACGGGCAGGCGGTGGCTGTGCACGGGGTCGATGATGCCGCCGGTGGCGATCTGGGCCTCCAGCAGGCGGATGCCGTGCTCCCTGACGATCAGCTCCTTCTTCATGGCCTGGAACAGGGAGATCTTGTCCCCCGTGTAGGGGTCAGAGTAGCCCGTCACGGCCCGCTCCGCCGACAGCAGCTTCTCGTGCAGCTCCTTGCCCACCAGCCCAGAGGACACGGCCTCGTCCACTGAGAGCTTCTGGTTCTTGACCGGGTCCACCAGGAAGCCGGTGGCCGCCTGTGCCTCCAGCAGCACCAGCGCCGTGCCCTGCCTCAGCACGCCCTTCCACATGGCCTGGTAGATGCT
>NW_005055434.1:0-1478 GCF_000277835.1 Geospiza fortis
AAAAAACGGCGAAAATATGGCGAAAAAATGGTGAAAAAATGGATAAAAATTGGAGGGAAAAGGGTGAAAGTTAGAGGAGAAATGGGGAAAATTTGGGAGGAATTCTGGGAGGTAAATGGGGAAAAATGGGGGAAAATGGTGAAAAAACGGGGAAAAACGGTGAAAAAATGGGAGGAAAATGGAGAAAATCGATGCAAAATCAGCTGAAAATTGCCCCAAAAATTAGAGTGAAAAATTGGCCCAAAAGTGGCTGAAATTGCCCCAAAAATTTGGCTGAAATTGCCCCAAATTTGGTCCAAATTTGGCCCAAAATTGGCCCCAAATCTGCAGTTCTGGGCAGGGGTACCCCGGCATCACCTGAGCCCCCCCGGACCCGCCAGAACCAGCGCTCCTGGCGGGAAGGAAAAATGTGAAATTAATTTGGGGCGAAAAACGGGAAAAACGGTGAAAAAACGGCGAAAAAATGGCAAAAAAAGGATAAAAAATGGTGGGAAAATGGCGAAAAAATGGCGGAAAATGGCAAAAAAAGGATAAAAAATTGGAGGGAAAAGGGTGAAAATTGGAGGAGAAATGGGGAAAATTTGGGGTGAATTCTGGGAGGTAAATGGGGAAAAAATGGGGAAAAATTGTGAAAACATGGGGAAAAACGGCAAAAAATGGTGAAAAAATGGGGGGAAAATGGAGAAAATTGATGCAAAATCGGCGGAAAAACGGCAAAAAACGGCATAAAACAGCGAAAAACGGCGAAAAAATGGCGGAAAAAATGGATGAAAATTGGAGAAGAAATGGGGAAAATTTGGGAGGAATTCTGGGAGGTAAATGGGGAAAAAACGGGGAAAAATGGTGAAAAAAAGGGGAAAAACGGTGAAAAAATGGGGGGAAAATGGAGAAAATTGATGCAAAATCAGCTGAAAATTGCCCCCAAATTGGCCGAAAATTGACACAAATTAGGATGAAAAATTGGCCCAAAATGGGCTGAAATTGCCCCAAAAATTTGGCTGAAATTTGGCAGAAATTGGCCCAAAAATTCCCCAAAATTCCCAGATTTTCCCAAAATTCCCTCCTGAAACTTTGCCTTGCAAGGTCCTGGAAGGTCACCAAAAAATTGAAAAAAACCCCATAAAAAATCACAAAAAAAGTCCCAAAAAATTCTCAAAAATTCTCAAAAATTCCCCAAAAATTCCCACATTTTGCCCCAAATTCCCAAAAATTTTCCCCAAAAATATCGCCCAAAAAATCCCTCAATTCTCTCCCCAAAACAGGCCCTAGAAAGGTCCTGGAAGGTCACAAAAAAGGGGAAAAATCCAAAAAAGTCCCAAAAGCATGCCCCAAAAAATCCCCAAAAATTCCCAAAAAGTTTCCCCAAAAATTCCCTCAAATCTGCCCCTAGAAAGGTCCTGGAAGGTCACAAAAAATCGGAAAAAACCCATGAAAAAATCACCGAAAAAAGTCCCAAAAAATGCCCCAAAAATGCCCCA
>NW_005055434.1:4251-6780 GCF_000277835.1 Geospiza fortis
GAGTTTTGAGGAGTTTTAGGGGGAAATTTGGTGGGACTTTGGGAAAAAATTTGGAATTTTGAGGGGAAATTTGGAGGAATTTTGGGGGAATGTTGGAAAAAAAATTGGAATTTTCCGGGAATTTGGGGGAATTTGGGGGAAAAATTTGGGGATTTTAGGAGGAAATTTGGGGGAAATTTGGGGGATTTTAGGGGGAGTTTTGAGGAATTTTGGGGAGAAATTTGGTGGAACTTTGGGGGAATTTTGGCAAAAATTGGAATTTTTGAGGGAATTTACGAAAATTTGGGGAAATTGGGAATTTTGAGGGTAAATTTGGGGAATTTTGGGGGATTTTAGGGGGAAATTTGGGGGGATATCTGGGGGAAAATCAGGAGGAAATTTGGGGGGAATTTTAAGGGAATTTTGGGAAAAACTGGGGGGAAATTGTGGATTTTTGGGAGATTTTGGGGGAAAATTTGGGGGATTTTGGGACAATTCAGGGGATTTTGGGAATGTGAGGAATTGTGGGCAAATTAGGAAGGAAACTTGGGAATAAATTGGGGATTTTTAAAGGAATTTTGGGGGATTTTGGGTCAATTTGGGGGCAAATTTTCGCTGCTATCAGAGCCAATTTTGGGCCAATTTTGGGCCAATTTTGGGCCAATTTTGGATCAATTTTGGATCAATTTTCAGGTGAAATTGGAGCCAATTTTGGGGCCATTTTGGGTCAATTTTTGGTCAATTTTTGTCCAATTTTCAGTGCAATTTTGAGCCGATTTTGGCCAATTTTGGACCAATTTTGCTCCAATTTTCAGCCCAATTTTGCTCCAATTTCTGATGCGATTTTGCTTCAATTTTTTGGCCAATTTTGCTCCAATTTTCAGCGCAATTTTGCTCCAATTTTGAGCCAATTTTTGTCCAATTTTGCCTCAATATTGAGCCAATTTTTGGCCAATTTTAAGCCAAATTTTCACTGCAATTTAAGCCAATTTTAGGCCAATTTTGGGTCAAGTTTTGGCCCATTTTGGTCTAATTTTTGGTGTTATTTTGAGCCAATTTGGAACCCCTTTTTGCCCATTTTTGGTGCAACTTTTGCTCCAACTTTTGCCGCAATTTGGAGCCAAATTTTGGCTGATTTGGTTCAATTTGGGCGCAAATTTGCACCGCAATCAGACCACATTTTTTGGCCGTTTTCACGTCGATTTTGCGCCAATTTTCGGCCGATTTCCGCCCGATTTTCGGCGCGATTTTGCCCGAATTTCACCGTTTCTCCCCAGATTCGCCGATTTCTCCCCGAATTTGCCCGGTTTGGCCCCGGAACTCGCCGTAGAGCTGCTGGATGCCGCGCCGGTCGTCGTCGGGCAGCTCGAAGGCCTCGGTGTCCATCCATTGGTAGAAGGGCGCCATGATGGCCGAGGGGTCGCTGGAATGTTCCAGGCCCAGGGCGTGGCCCAGCTCGTGCACGGCCACCAGGAACAGGTCGTTACCTGCCCGGGGGGGCATGGAAGGTCATGGAAGGCCATGGAAGGGCAAGGTTGGGTCAATGGGTGGGTCATGGGAGGGCATGGAAGGGCAAGGTTGGGTCAATGGGTGGGTCATGGGAGGGCATGGAAGGGCAAGGTTGGGTCAATGGTTGGGTCATGGTTGGGTCATGGTTGGGTCATGGTTGGGTCATGGAAGGTCATGGAAGGTCAATGGAGACTCTTCATGGTCAATAGAAGGTCATGGAAGGTCATGGAAGGTCAAGGTTGGGTCAATGGTTGGGTCATGGTTGGGTCAATGGAGACCCTTCATGGTCAATGTTGGGTCATGGAAGGTCATGGAAGGCCATGGAAGGGCATGGAAGGGCATGGAAGGGCATGGAAGGGCATGGAAGGGCATGGAAGGGCATGGAAGGGCATGGAAGGGCATGGAAGGGCATGGAAGGGCATGGAAGGGCATGGAAGGGCATGGAAGGGCATGGAAGGGCATGGAAGGGCATGGAAGGGCATGGAAGGGCATGGAAGGGCATGGAAGGGCATGGAAGGGCATGGAAGGGCATGGAAGGGCATGGAAGGGCATGGAAGGGCATGGAAGGGCATGGAAGGGCATGGAAGGGCATGGAAATCAATGGAGGCTCTTCGTGATCATGGAAGGTCATGGAAGGCCATGGAAGGTCATGGAAATCAATGGAGACTCTTCGTGATCATGGAAGGTCATGGAAGGTCAAGGTTGGGTCAATGGAGACCCCTCATGGTCATGGAAGGTCATGGAAGGCCATGGAAATCAATGGAGACCTTTCATGGTCAATGGAAGGCCATGGAAGGTCATGGAAGGTCAAGGTTGGGTCAATGGAGACCCCTCATGGTCAATGGTTGGGTCAATGGAAGATGTCCAAGGTTAACCCAAATTTCCTCGTTTTTTCCCCATTTTTTCTCATTTTTTCACCATTTCTTTTCCCAATCTTTCCCTCCCAGGTGTGTCCAAAATCCCCATTTTTAACCCAAATTCCCCCATTTTTTCACCGCTTTTTCTCATTTTCCACCATTTTTTCCCATTTTTTCACCATTT
>NW_005055434.1:9825-10666 GCF_000277835.1 Geospiza fortis
GGTGTGCCCAGGTGTGCCCAGGTGTGTCCCAGGTAACCCCCAGGTAACCCTCATGCCATTGCAGGTAACCCCAGGTGTGCCCAGGTGTGCCCAGGTGTGTCCCAGGTAACCCCCAGGTGTGCCCAGGTGTGCCCAGATGTGCCCCAGATGTGCCCCAGCTGTGTCCCTGGTAACCCCAGGTGTGGCCAGGTGTGCCCAGGTGTGCCCCAGATGTGCCCCAAGTGTGCCCAGGTATGCCCAAGGTAACCCCAGGTGCCCCCAGGTGCCCCCAGCTGTGCCCAGGTGTGTCCAGGTGCGTCACCTGTCGGTGATGTCGGGCTGCTCCCAGTTCCCTCCCAGTACAAACCAGTAACCCCAATTCCCCATTTTCCCCATTTCACCCCATTTTTAACCCTTTTCCCCCGTTTTTTCCCCATTTTTCCCAATTTTTTTCCATTTTTCCCCCTCCCAGTCCCTCCCATTCCCCTCCCAGCCACTCCCAGTACAAACCAGTACAAACCAGTACAAACCAGTAACCTAAATCACAATTCCTGTCCATTTTTAACCCTTTTTTCCCCGTATTTCCCTCATTTTTAACCGTTTTTTCCCCGTTTTTCCCCGTTTTTCCCCCATTTTTTCCCAATTTTTCCCCATTTTCCCGCCTCCCAGTCGCTCCCAGTCCAAACCAGTACAACCCAGTTACCTGTAGGTGATCTCGGGCTGCTCCCAGCGCAGCCCCTGCAGGGCGAAGCGCCGGCGCCGCCGCACCTGGGCCTTCACCTGGGCGCCGAACTTATCGGGGACGCCGCACCTGGGCCGGAGCATGGCCCTGCGAACACCAGCACGGACCAGTATGGACCAG
>NW_005055435.1:0-2584 GCF_000277835.1 Geospiza fortis
TCTGGGAATTGTGGGAATTCTGGGAATAGGAATTTGGGAATGGAATGGGAATATTGGGAATAGGAATGGAATGGGATTGGGAATTCTGGGAATTCTGGGAATTCTGCGAATGGCAAGAATGGGAATGAGAATGGGAAAATTCCATGGGATGGGAATTCTGGGAATTCCAGGAATGGGGAAATTCCGTGGAATGGGGAATGAGAAATGGGGAATGGGAATTCTGAGAATGGGGATGGGGATGGAAAACTGGGAATTCTGGGAATTCTGGGAATGGGAAGTTAGGAATGGAATGGGAATATTGGGAATATTGGGAATGGGGATGGAATGGGATTGGGAATTCTGGGAATTCTGGGAATGGGAAGAATGGGAATGGGAAGGGGGAGGGAAAATTTGGGAATGGGAATGGGGCTGGGAATTCTGGGAATGGGGAAATTCCAACAACAGCTCCATCCCTATGGAACCACCTCTGGCCAAGGATTTTCCCACCGGAATCCCAAGATTGTTCCCACCAGAATTCCAAGATTTTCCTGCCAGAATTTGAGGATTTTCCCTGTTGAATTCAAAGATTTACCTGCCACAATTCCAAGATTTTCCCTGTAGAATTCCAGGGGCTTTCCTACCAGAATCCCAGGCTTTTCCTTTTAGAATCCCAGGATTTTCCCCACCAGAATTCCAGGATTTTTTCCCATCCCCATTCCAAGATTTTCCCACTAGAATTATTCCAGGATTTTCCCCTTGGAACCCCCAGTATTTTCCCTGTAGAATCCCAAGATTTTCCTGCCAAAATTCCAGGATTTTCCCCAGTAGAATTCCAAGATTTTTCCATTAGAATTCTAGGATTTTCCTGCCACAATTCCACCAGAATTAATTTCAGGATTTTCCCCCCGGAATTCCAGGGTTTTCCCAGCAGAATTCCAAGATTTTATATTCCAGCATTTTTCCCTGTCAAATCCCAAGATTTTCCTGCTGGAATTTCAGGATTTTCCCTGTAGAATTCCAGGTGTTTTCTGCCAGAATCCTGGGATTTTCACTGTAGAATTCCAGAATTTTCTCATCACAATTCCAAGATTTTCCGTGTAAGAATCTCAGCATTTTCCCTGCCAGAATCCCAGGATTTTCCCTGTAGATTTCCAGGATTTTTTCCCCATGGAATCCCAGGAATTTTCCCTTTGGAACTCCAGGGATTTCCCCTTCAAATTCCGGGATTTTCCCGCTGGAATTCCAGGATTTTCCCTGTAGATTTCCAGGATTTTTTCCCCATGGAATCCCAGGAATTTTCCCTTTGGAACTCCAGGGATTTCCCCTTGAAATTCCGGGATTTTCCCGCTGGAATTCTGGGATTTCCCCTGCAGAATTCTGGGATTTTCCTGCTGGAATTCTGGGATTTTCCCTTTGGAACTCCGGGATTATCCCGACCGAATTCTGGGATTTTCCCCTTGAAATTCTGGGATTTTCCTGCTGGAATTCTGGGATTTTCCCTTTCGAACTCTGGGATTTTCCCACTGGAATTCCAGGATTTCCCCTGTAGAATTCTGAGATTTTCCCGCTGGAATTCCGGGATTTTCCTGCTGGAATTCCAGGATTTTCCCTGTAGATTTCCAGGATTTTTTCCCCATGGAATCCCAGGAATTTTCCCTTTGGAACTCCAAGGATTTCCCCTTGAAATTCCGGGATTTTCCCACTGGAATTCCGGGATTTCCCCTGCAGAATTCTGGGATTTTCCCACTGGAATTCCGGGATTTTCCCGCCGGAATTCTGGGATTTTCCCACTACAATTCCGGGATTTTCCCACTGGAATTCCAGGATTTCCCCTGTAGATTTCTGAGATTTTCCCGCTGGAATTCCGGGATTTTCCCGCTGGAATTCCGGGATTTTCCTGCTGGAATTCCGGGATTTTCCTGCTGGAATTCTGAGATTTTCCCGCTGGAATTCTGAGATTTCCCCCCTGGAATTCTGGGATTTTCCCACTACATTTCTGGGATTTTCCCGCTGGAATTCCGGGATTTTCCCCCTGGAATTCCAGCGTTTCCCCCGTTCCCAGCATTTAGGGCCCTGGATCCGCTCCCCGCGCGCCCCGGAGCGGCTGCGAGCGCTCGGAGTCAGCAAAGCCCTGCTGGGAACCTTCCTGCGGCACCTGCGCGTCTGCGTGAGTCGTTTCATCAATCAATTCCATTCATTCATTCATTTCAATTCCATTCAATCCAATTCAATTCAATTCATAAAATCAATAATAGATTCTATATATATATATATAACAATAATATACAAATTCCTGCGGCACCTGCGCGTCTGCGTGAGTCGTTTCATCAATCAATTCCATTCAATTCAATTCATAAAATCAATAATAGATACTATATATATATATATTTATATAACACTAATATACAAATTCCTGCGGCACCTGCGCGTCTGCGTGAGTCAGTCAATCAATCCATTCAATTCATTTATTCATTTCAATTCCATTCCATTCAATTCATTTCAATTCAATTCAATTCATAAAATCAATAATAGATACTGTATATATATATATATCACTAACATACAAATTCCTGCGGCACCTGCGCGTCTGCGTGAGTCAGTCAAT
>NW_005055435.1:3496-4590 GCF_000277835.1 Geospiza fortis
AATAGATACTATATATATATATATATATATATCACTAATACACAAATTCCTGCGGCACCTGCGCCTCTGCGTGAGTCAGTCAATTAATTCAATTCATTCATTCATTTCAATTCCATTCAATTCAATTCAATTCATAAAATCAATAATAGATACTATATATATATATAACCCATTTCTGGCTTTCATTTCCAGATTCCATTCTGAGTTTTCATTCCTAAATTTTATTCTCAGTTTTCATTCCCAATTTCCATTCCCAAATTTCATTCTCCCCCTTTCTTTTCCCCCCAAATTCCATTCCTGAATTCCATTTTTGGATTCCATTTCTGGATTCCATTCCTGAATTCCATTCCTGGATTCCATCCCAGGTTTTCATTCCCGGATTCCATTCCTGGATTCCATTTCCAGAGGTTTGTTTCTGGATTCCGTTCCTGGATTCCATTCCTGGATTCCATTCCAGGTTTTCATTTCTGGATTCCATTTCTGGATTCCATTCCTGAATTCTATTCCTGGATTCCATTCCTGCATTCCATTCCCGGATTCCATTCCAGGTTTTCATTCCTGGATTCCATTCCTGGATTCCATTCCAGGTTTTCGTTCCTGGATTCCATTCCCGGATTCCATTCCAGGTTTTCATTCCCGGATTCCATTCCTAAATTCCATTCCTGGTTTTTCTTCCTGAATTCCATTCCCAGATTCCATTCCCCCTTTTTTTCCCCCCCCAAATCCCATTCCCAGATTGAATTCCCAATCTTTCCCTCCCCGGCAGTCGCTGACTCCGTTCCCGGCCCTGAGCCCCCTCCTGGCGCTGCTGGCCCCGCGCTGCTCCGATGGAATTCCCGGGGTTCATTCCCAAATTTCATCCCCAGATTTTATTCTCAGTTCTTATTCCTGGTTTTTATTCCTGGTTTTTATTCCCAGTTTTTCTTCCTGATTTTTATTCCCAAATTTTATTCCCAGATTCCATTCCTGGTTTTCATTCCCGAATTCTGGATTTCATTTCCAGATTCCATTCCGAGTTTTCATTCCTAAATTTTATTCTCAGTTTTCATTCCCAATTTCCATTCCCAAATTTCATTCCCCCCCCTTTCTTTTTT
>NW_005055435.1:4766-10633 GCF_000277835.1 Geospiza fortis
TCCAGGTTTTCGTTTCTGGATTCCATTCCTGGATTCCATTCCAGGTTTTCGTTTCTGAATTCCATTTCTGGATTCCATTCCTGGATTCCATTCCAGGTTTTCGTTCCTGGATTCCATTCCCGGATTCCATTCCAGGTTTTCATTCCCGGATTCCATTCCTAAATTCCATTCCTGGTTTTTCTTCCTGAATTCCATTCCCAGTTTTTATTCCCAAATCCCATTCCCAGATTGAATTCCCAATCTTTCCCTCCCCGGCAGTCGCTGACTCCGTTCCCGGCCCTGAGCCCCCTCCTGGCGCTGCTGGCCCCGCGCTGCTCCGACGGAATTCCCCAAATCCGCCGCGATTCCCTGGATTGCGTCCGGGCCCTGCTGCGCATCCAGCTCTGCTACCAAGGTGGGACCAGAATTCCCGAAAGAAAAATTCCCGATTTTCCAGGGGGTCCTCAGAGTCGATTTCTGGGATTGTTTTTGTGGTTTTGGGAATGGTTTTCGCGAGGTTTTGGGATTTCGGGAGGGTGAATTTCTCGCCTTGTCCAGCAGGGGGCGCTGTTTCCCTTTGGAATTTTGGGAAGTGCCTGGAGCGGGAATTCCCTCGAATTTCATGGAATTCCAGGAGGTTTTGGGATCAATCCCACCCAGTTTGAGTTTCTTGAAAATCCCAAAGAGGGAATTCCATGAAATTCCAGGTTTTTTTGGGGATTTTTGACGTTTTGAGGAGCGTGGAGTTCTCAGGTTTTCCAGGTGGGAAAAATTCCCAGTTTTCCAGAGGTCCTCAAGAGTTGATTTTTGGTATTTTGGGAGTTTTGGGGAATATTTTGGGGTTGGATCCCATAAAAATCCGCATCTTTCCAAGGAATTCCTGGAGTATTTGGGGTCAATCCCATCAAATCCCAACTTTTCCAAGCTGCCAAAGAGGGAATTCCATGGAATTCCAGGAATTTTTGTTGGTTCAATCCCGAAGATGGAATTCCATTGATTTTTTTGGGGTTCCATCCCATCCAATTCCAAATTTTCCATGGAATTCCCAAAGATTTTGGGTTCAATCCCAAAGATGGAATTCCATGGAATTTTTGGGGTTCGATCCCATCCAATTCTGAATTTTCCAAGGCATTCCCAAAATTTTGGGGTTGAACTCTAAATAGGGAATTCCATGGAATTTTTAGGGTTCAATCCCATCGAATTCCCTCTTTTTTCCAAAGAATTCCCAAAGGTTTTGGGGTTCCTTCCCATCCAAAAATTGCAAATTTTCCATGGAATTCTGGGAGTTTTGAGGGTCCAATCCCATAAAATTCCAACTTTTCCGCGGAGTTCCAGGTTTTGGGAGCGTGGAGTTCTCGGGTTGTCCAGCAGGGGGTGCTGATTCCTGTTGGAATTTTGGGAAGTGCCCGGAGAGGGAATTCCATGGGAATTTTGGGAATTTTTGTGTTGGTTCAATCCCAAAGATGGAATTCCATGGAATTTTTTTTAGGGTTCCATCCCATCAAAGTCTGACTCTTCCAAGGAAAATTCCCAACATTTTGGGGTTGAACTCTAAATAGGGAATTCCATGGAATTCCATGGAATTTTTGGGGTTCCATCCCACCAAATCCCAGCTTTTTCTAAAGAATGAATGGAGTTCTTGGGGTCAAACCCATCCAATCCCGAATTTTCCGGGGAATTCTGCGACTATGGGAGATTTGGGGATTTTTGGGGAGCGTGCAGTTCTTGGCTTGTCCAGGAGGGGGCGCTGCTGGAGGGGGAATTCCATGGAATTCCAGGAATTTTTAGGGTTCAATCCCAAATCCCAAAGTTTCCATGGAATTTCCGGAATTTTTTTGAGTTCCTATCCCACCCACTTCCGGCTTTTCCCAAGGAATTCCCAAAATTTTAGTGTTCAATCCTGAAGAGAGAATTTGGTGGGAATTCTGGGAGTTTTTAGGGTTCCATCCCATCCAATTCCCTCTTTTTCCCAAGGAATTCCCAAAGTTTTTGGATTCAATCCCAAAGAGGGAATTCCATGGAATTTTTAGGGTTCAATCCCATCCAATTCCCTCTTTTTCCCAAGGAATTCCCAAAGTTTTTGGATTCAATCTCAAAGAGGGAATTCCATGGAATTTTTAGGGTTCAATCCCATCAAATTCCCTCTTTTTCCAAGGAATTCCCAAAGTTTTTGGGTTCAATCCCAAAGATGGAATTCCATGGAATTTTTTTTAGGGTTCCATCCCATCAAAGTCTGACTCTTCCAAGGAAAATTCCCAACATTTTGGGGTTGAACTCTAAATAGGGAATTCCATGGAATTCCATGGAATTTTTGGGGTTCCATCCCACCAAATCCCAGCTTTTTCTAAAGAATGAATGGAGTTCTTGGGGTCAAACCCATCCAATCCCGAATTTTTTTTCCAAGGAATTCCCAAAGTTTTTGGGTTCAACCCCATCCAATTCTGAATTTTTCATGGAATTCTGGCAGGTTTTGGGGCTCCAATCCCATAAAATCCCAACTTTTCCATGGAATTCCTGGGCTTTTTGAGGTTCAATCCCAAATTCCAATTTTTCCATGGAATTCCCAGAATTTTTGGCGGGGGGGGAGTTTGGGGGATTTTTGGGAATAGTTTTCCCCAAGGATTTTTTGGGAATGTTTGGGTTCGTTTTTTGGGGGATTTTGGGGATTTTTGGGGTTTGGTTTTCCTGAAGTTTTTTGGGGTTTTTTTGGGGTTTTTTTGAATTTTTGGGATTGGTTTTCCCGAGGTTTTTGGAGATTTTGGGAGCGTGCAGTTCTCGGGTTCTCCAGCAGAGGGCGCTGCTTCCCGTTGGAATTTTTGGAACCGCTTGGCAAGAAAATTCCAAGGAATTTCATGGAATTCTGGGGATTTTTGGGGATCAAATTTGGCCCAAAATTGGGAAAAATCCCAAATTCCCGCTGGAATTGCACGGCCTGGATGATCCCCAGGAGCTTTTCCAAGGCCAAAATTCCCAAATTTTCTCTTTTCCCAAATTTCCCTGGAATTTTTAAGGCGTTCCTTCCCAATTTGGGGGCTGGAATTTGCCCAAAAATCGGGAAAAATCTCAAATTCCCTCTGGAATTCCAAGGCTTGCTTGGACTCTGTGATTTCCAGGGATTTTTCCAAAGCGAAAATTCCAGAATTTTTTACATTTCCCAATTTTTCCTGGAATTTTTCAGGGATTTTTGTCCCAATTTTGGGGTTGGAATTTGCTCAAAAATTTGGGAAAAAAAATCCCAAATTCCCTCTGGAATTCCAAGTTCCCAATGACCCCCTCCCAAGCCCACAATTCCAGAATTTTCTATTTTTTCCCAAATTTTTTTGGGGGGGGATTTGGGTGGGAATTTTGGGAATTCTCATTTCCCATCCAGGATTTTCTCGGGATCACCGGGACGAGCTCGTGGAGGGGCTGGAATCGCTCAAGGAGGGGCTGGAAAATCCCGATTTTTCCGTCCTTTTCCACACCTGCAGCAGGATTGGAGTGGTGAGAAACGAAAAGTGGGCATTTGATGGGATTTGGGGAATTTTGGGGGATTTTTTGGGCATTTTTGGGGGAATTTTTAGGAACTTATTCAGATTTTTTGGGCATTTTTGGGGGAATTTTTAGGAACTTATTCAGATTTTTTGGGCATTTTTGGGGGAATTTTTAGGAACTTATTCAGATTTTTTGGGCATTTTTGGGGGAATTTTTAGGAACTTATTCAGATTTTTTGGGCATTTTTGGGGGAATTTTTAGGAACTTATTCAGATTTTTTGGGCATTTTTGGGGGAATTTTTAGGAACTTATTCAGATTTTTTGGGCATTTTTGGGGGAATTTTTAGGAACTTATTCAGATTTTTTGGGCATTTTTGGGGGAATTTTTAGGAACTTATTCAGATTTTTTGGGCATTTTTGGGGGAATTTTTAGGAACTTATTCAGATTTTTTGGGCATTTTTGGGGGAATTTTTAGGAACTTATTCAGATTTTTTGGGCATTTTTGGGGGAATTTTTAGGAACTTATTCAGATTTTTTGGGCATTTTTGGGGGAATTTTTAGGAACTTATTCAGATTTTTTGGGCATTTTTGGGGGAATTTTTAGGAACTTATTCAGATTTTTTGGGCATTTTTGGGGGAATTTTTAGGAACTTATTCAGATTTTTTGGGCATTTTTGGGGGAATTTTTAGGAACTTATTCAGATTTTTTGGGCATTTTTGGGGGAATTTTTAGGAACTTATTCAGATTTTTTGGGCATTTTTGGGGGAATTTTTAGGAACTTATTCAGATTTTTTGGGCATTTTTGGGGGAATTTTTAGGAACTTATTCAGATTTTTTGGGCATTTTTGGGGGAATTTTTAGGAACTTATTCAGATTTTTTGGGCATTTTTGGGGGAATTTTTAGGAACTTATTCAGATTTTTTGGGCATTTTTGGGGGAATTTTTAGGAACTTATTCAGATTTTTTGGGCATTTTTGGGGGAATTTTTAGGAACTTATTCAGATTTTTTGGGCATTTTTGGGGGAATTTTTAGGAACTTATTCAGATTTTTTGGGCATTTTTGGGGGAATTTTTAGGAACTTATTCAGATTTTTTGGGCATTTTTGGGGGAATTTTTAGGAACTTATTCAGATTTTTTGGGCATTTTTGGGGGAATTTTTAGGAACTTATTCAGATTTTTTGGGCATTTTTGGGGGAATTTTTAGGAACTTATTCAGATTTTTTGGGCATTTTTGGGGGAATTTTTAGGAACTTATTCAGATTTTTTGGGCATTTTTGGGGGAATTTTTAGGAACTTATTCAGATTTTTTGGGCATTTTTGGGGGAATTTTTAGGAACTTATTCAGATTTTTTGGGCATTTTTGGGGGAATTTTTAGGAACTTATTCAGATTTTTTGGGCATTTTTGGGGGAATTTTTAGGAACTTATTCAGATTTTTTGGGCATTTTTGGGGGAATTTTTAGGAACTTATTCAGATTTTTTGGGCATTTTTGGGGGAATTTTTAGGAACTTATTCAGATTTTTTGGGCATTTTTGGGGGAATTTTTAGGAACTTATTCAGATTTTTTGGGCATTTTTGGGGGAATTTTTAGGAACTTATTCAGATTTTTTGGGCATTTTTGGGGGAATTTTTAGGAACTTATTCAGATTTTTTGGGCATTTTTGGGGGAATTTTTAGGAACTTATTCAGATTTTTTGGGCATTTTTGGGGGAATTTTTAGGAACTTATTCAGATTTTTTGGGCATTTTTGGGGGAATTTTTAGGAACTTATTCAGATTTTTTGGGCATTTTTGGGGGAATTTTTAGGAACTTATTCAGATTTTTTGGGCATTTTTGGGGGAATTTTTAGGAACTTATTCAGATTTTTTGGGCATTTTTGGGGGAATTTTTAGGAACTTATTCAGATTTTTTGGGCATTTTTGGGGGAATTTTTAGGAACTTATTCAGATTTTTTGGGCATTTTTGGGGGAATTTTTAGGAACTTATTCAGATTTTTTGGGCATTTTTGGGGGAATTTTTAGGAACTTATTCAGATTTTTTGGGCATTTTTGGGGGAATTTTTAGGAACTTATTCAGATTTTTTGGGCATTTTTGGGGGAATTTTTAGGAACTTATTCAGATTTTTTGGGCATTTTTGGGGGAATTTTTAGGAACTTATTCAGATTTTTTGGGCATTTTTGGGGGAATTTTTAGGAACTTATTCAGATTTTTTGGGCATTTTTGGGGGAATTTTTGGGGATTTTTTGGGATTTTTTATATTTTTCTTATTTTTTGGCTTTTTCTTTGCGATTTTTTGTGGGGATTTTTTAATTAATTCCCGATTTTTCCCCCTCCCCGCAGGTTCTGGGCAGGAGAATCCCCCTGGAATTTTGGGGAACTTTTGAGGGATTTTTTTTCAGATTCATGGGATT
>NW_005055436.1:0-932 GCF_000277835.1 Geospiza fortis
CTGATTTAGATTGTGTTTTATTTTTCCCTCTCACCACTCCCGTGTCTAATACAGCAGAACAGGTAGTGTTGTCACTGTCATCAGCTGTCTCAGGAACTCTGTCAAGAAGCTCCAAGTGCTTCTTGGCAGAGGTGTGGCCGCAGCAACAAACTTTCCCGGGAGCCCTGCCAGGAAGGGCTGGGGAGGAGAGCTCCAACTTCTTGGCAGCAGTGCCACCTGAGCAACCTGGGAGCCCTGCCAGGAAGGGCAGAGGAGGAGGAGGAGAGCTCCACATCCCCAACAACCCCCGCCCCCCAATGGAGGTAGCGGCTGAAGAATGTGTTGTATTGGTTCCAGGAAGAAAGCCAGAGTCTGATAAATCATGTCTCAGTTCACTAAATTGGGTTTTATCATACAAATCGGGCTGCTCTTGAGCTGCAGATCCCACATTTGTATTTGTAACACTTTCCAATGAACCAATGTGGTTACAGGTTCCAATGTGGTTACAGGTTCCAATGTAGTTACAGGTTCCACACCGTATCTCCACCCTTGGGGACACAGCTGGAAAACTCTCAGCTCCAAACTGCGATCTCGACATGCTGTTTCCCCCCCCAGCAGCGAATGAGATGGGCTTCAAGGCCTCTAAGTGATCTGTGTCTCCACAGAAACTTTTCTGAGCTCTCCTGCCTCCACCCCATGCATCTCTCTGGGCAGAGCCATCGTGGCCCCGCTCGGCCCTTGTCTGCCGTCCGCCACCTCTGTCCTGCCCCCCGCCCGCTCCTCTGCAGGCAGAGCCAAATCCAAAGCCTCCCCACCGCCTGTATCCGGAGGCTGGGGAACCAAAAATGGCAAAAACCCTGAGAGAGGCTTGGGGGAGGAATTTATACGAGAAGAATTCTCAGAACTGCAAAGCAATCTGCCCGCCTGATCCCGATCCAAGCGGGTGTCTTCCC
>NW_005055436.1:4280-6349 GCF_000277835.1 Geospiza fortis
TCCCATTCCATCATTTTGCCCCAAGCCTGCTCCATCCATCCCACCCCATCTCACTCCAGTTCTCCTCTGGAATCCCAACCTGATCCTGCTCCATTCCATCCCACCTGATTCTAGTCTGGAATCCAGCCTTGATCCCACTCCATCCCTCCCACAGCAATCCTGCTCCATCCATCCCTCCTGATCCCGCTCCAGAATCCAGCCCAAATCCCACTCGACAATTCCCCCTGATCCCACTCTGGACCCTGCTCTGACCCAGAATTCCTCACTGATCCCAGTCCATCCATCCTGCCCAATCCCCCTCTGGAATCCCACCCTGATCCTGCTCTGTACCTGTGCTCAAGCCGTTGGTTCCCACATCTTTTCCTGCAGAAAGAGAAGATCCATGAGATTCCAGCACGGATCACACACTGGGATTAACCCCAGGATCCATCCTGGGATCTGCACAGAGGGGATCCAGAGCTGGATCCACCATTGGAACTCACCGGCTGCCGGGTTGTATCCATTCCTGTCCCTCATCCCTGTGGAAACAAAGTGGGATCAGAGTCGGTGGCACAGGATTCCCAGAATGGTGCCAGGTGGATCCGTGTCCCTTCCCAACCCCCATCCCGTGTGTTACCGGATTGGAGCCTCCAGATGCTGAATCCGATGAGGACAGTGAGGATGAGGATGGCAGCGATGATGGACATGGGATGAGAATGAGATCTACCCATGGAATTCCCACAGGAATTCCCATGTTCCCAAGTTCTCCATCCCCAAATCCCAAATTCCCGCAAGAATTCTGCTTCCACCTTTGCGCTCCAGCTCCTTCTGCCTGTATCCGACGTATTTCCGGAGTAATTCAGGGCATTCGTGCTTCAGGTAATTTGTCCACCTCTCAGCATCAATCCCTTCCTGTTCCCAGTGCTTCCCAGTAGTCTCAGCAGAACTGTCGGCCAGCATGAATTTCCCGGATTTTGGGTCAAAGGAGATATGATCCCGTCCATCGTAGCCAAGCCGACTGGATCCACGGATGCTCCCGTCAGACAGGAGATCACAGCCATAAACCCAGAGCCGTGTGTGGGGACCTGGGGGGGGGATGTACCCACAGAGACCCATGGAATTGTATCCCATCCCCACAGAGCCCCATTCCAGCCCTATGGAGCCCCAGAGTCTGATGGAGACCCCCACAGCTTTATCCCAGCCCCTTGGAGCCCCATTGATCCACATCCCAACATGTGGATCACAAGATATCCCATCCCAGCCTAAAAGAACCCAATTTCAGCCCCTTGGAGCATTCTGAATCCTCATCCGAGACGTACAGATCCCATCCCAGCCCCATCGATCTCCACCCCAGCCCTACAGTTCCCATTCCAGCTGCACAGATCCCCCCACTCACCCCTGCTCTGGTTGTACCGCTCCCGTGCTGTCTCCAAGTTCCTGGTCTCCACGTGCCGCCATGCCTCGCAGGTCTGGGTCTTCCTCTCCCAATGTTCCGGCTCGACTCCATTCTCCATCCACTGCGTCAGCAGCTCCACCCGGCCCCGCTCGCTGTCGTAGCGCACAAAGGGGATCCCATCCAGGTACCCATTGGACATGAACTGGGGGATCCCCGGGCTGGGCTCTGACACTGCCACTTGCAGGTAACGCAGGGAGTGGAGAACTGGGGGGACACGGAGATTTGGGGGGGTTGAGGGGATCATGGATCAATGAAAGGGGAACTGGGAGAGCTGGGAAGGGGTTTGGGGATCCTGGGGCCAAGGAAAGGGTGTGCAGGGTGGGAGAGGTGGGATGGACAGGAAAGGGACTGCAGGGGGTCCTGGTGTCCAGGAATGGGGGCTCAGGAGGTTCCAGGGTTATGGAAGGGGGGGTGCAGGGACAGGGAGAGGCAGGGTGGGGGTTCCAGGGGATCCCTGTGCCCAGGAAAGGGGGATACAGGGGCTGGGAGAGGCAGGATGCAGGTTCCAGAGGAACTCTGTGCCCAGGAAAGGGGGTCCAGGGATCCCCAGTCCTAAGAAAAGGGGTCACAAGGTGGGAGGACCTGGGAATAGGAGTCTTGGGGGTCCTTGATGCAGAGGAAAGGGGGAGTTGCA
>NW_005055436.1:6359-7904 GCF_000277835.1 Geospiza fortis
GGGTCCAGGGGGTCTCAGGGTAAAGGAAAAAGGGGGTATAGGGACTGGGGAAGGTGAGATGGAGGAGAAAGGGGTGCAGGGGGGGATTGGTACTGGATAAGGGGGTGCAGGGAGGTCCCAGCGCCCAGGACTGGAAATTCAAGGGTGTCCTGCAGCACAGAATCCCCCCCAGGGACCCTCCCGGACCCCCTGAGACCCCCCCCTGCAGAACGCAGGGGGTGAAGAACTGGGGGGACGCAGAGATTGGGGGGGTGCAGGAAGTGGAAGGGGGAGAGCCAGGAAGAGTCCAAGGTTCAAGGAAAGGACTGGGAGAGGCGGGATGGGGGATCCAGGGGGTCCCTGTGCCCACCAAAGGGGGTCCAGGGGTCCCCGGGTTGAGGGAAGTGGGGTCTGGGAGCTGGGAAAGGCAGGAATGGGGCTCCAGGGGGTCCCTGGGTCACGGAAAGGGGGGGCTGGGGCTGGGAGAGGCGGGCGGATCCCGGGGACGCAGCCTGGGAAAGAGACCGAAGGAAGGCGGTGGGAGGGGACAGGAGAAAAGGGGGAATTCCAGGGAGTTCATCTGGATCCCTCTGGATCCCCGCTGCGACACCCCTGGGACCCCCAGGACCCTCTGAGACCGCAATTCGGGAAGGGGCTGGAATGGAAAACGGGGGGACACGGAATATTGGGAGATCTGGGGGTCCAAAAGTCAAGGAATTGCGGGCGGGACTGCGGTCTAGGAAAAGCGGGGTGCCCGTAAAAGGGGTGCGGGGGATCCCAGAGAACTGATGGGGGTGTGAGGGGGGGTTCCCAGTCCCGGATAAGGGGATGCAGGGGTGTCCCAGTGCCCAGGAATGGGGGTTCAGGGGAGTTCCCGTGCCGTGATTTGGAGTTCATAGGGATCCTGATCCCAAGGAATGGGTAATCCGGTGGATCCCGAGGCCAGATAAGGGGGTGCAAGGGGTTCCCACTGCCAGGAAACGAACGTTCACGGGGGTCCCCGTGCCCAGGAATGGGGGTTCAGGGGGGTTTCCCAGCCCAGGAATGGGGGTTCAGAGCATTCTCTTCCCGGAATTCGGGGTTCAAGTGGGTCTCGGTGTCCGGAAATGGAGATTATCGGGGTGCCGGTGCTGGGGAAGGGGGTTCAGGGAATCCCGGTGCCCGGACATAGGCGTTTATGAATGGGGGCTCAGTGGCTTCTGATGCCCGGGAATGGCGGTTCAGGGGGATTTCCCTGCCCAGGAATGGGGTTCAGGGGCGTCCCGATGCCAGATGAGGGGGTACAGGGGGGTTCCAGTGATGAGGAAGGGGATTGAGAGGGGTCAGTAGACCCAAAATGGGGCTATGGGGGGTTCCTGTGCCCGGTAATAGAAGTTCTGGGGGGTCCCGGTGCCCGGAAAGAGAAGTTCAGAGGGTTCCCGGTTTCGGGGTTCCCACTCACCTTTGGTCGCGCCCCCCGGGTCCCTCAGGAGCCCCCAGAGCAGCCCCAGACCCAGCGCTGCAGCCATGGCGCTGCTCCGCTAGACATGCCCCCCATTTTGGCCCTGCCCCCCGAGCAGCCTCCGG
>NW_005055436.1:8034-9493 GCF_000277835.1 Geospiza fortis
TCCCCAGCGCTGGGGAGGCTCCCGGGGCCGGGCCCCGGCTGGGACACTCTGGGTGTCCCATGGAAATCCCAGATGGATTTGGGGTAACCAGGCCCCCCAGCCCAGCGGGTGCTCCCTTCGGATCCTGTGTTTGCATGTAAAGAATGTGAGTAACTAAGGGTGTACATATTTATAATTTTTTTATACCTGTTGTAAGACATGAGGGGCAGCAAAACCCAGTTTTTTATGGTGACCAGATGTATTGTATATTTTGATAACAGCAATTCCAGGTTCAGTATTGTGGAAGGGCGGGAGGGGCGGGGAGGGGTGCGGGGGTCCCAGAACACATGAAGAGGGTTCAGGAGGGGGTCCCAGTCCCGGATTAGGGGATGCAGGGGGGTCCCCATGCCCAGGAACGGAGATTCAGGGGGTTCCAGGTCAAGGGAAGAGGGGTGAGGGGATTGGGGGGTGCAGGGGATCCCTGTGCCCAGGAAAGGGGGTGCACAGGCCCCCGGTGTTGAGGGAAATGGGGTCTGGGAGCTGGGAAAGGCAGGAATGGGGCTCCAGGGGGTCCCTGGGTCACGGAAAGGGGGGGCTGGGGCTGGGAGAGGCGGGCGGATCCCGGGGACGCAGCTTGGGAGATGCGAAAGAGACCGAGGGAACGAGGGAAGGAGGGGACGGGGGAAAGCGGGAATTCCAGGGAGTTCATCTGGATCCCTCTGGATCCCCGGTGTGACACCCCTGAGACCCTCTGGGACTCCGTTTCGGGAAGTGGCGGGAGCGGAAAACGGGGGGAACACGGAATGTTGGGAGATCTGGGGTGTCCAAAAGCCAAGGAAAAGGTTCAAACGGTCTGGGAAAAGCGGGATGCCCGAAAAGGGGGTGCAGGGGGTCCCGGAACACTGACGGGGGTGCGGGGGGATCCCAGTCCCGAATAAGGGGGTGCAGGGTGGTCCCGCTGCCAGGAAATGAACGTTCAGTGGGGATCCTCGTGCCCAAGAATGGAAGTTATGGGGACTCTCTTCCCGGAATTCGGGGTTCAAGTGGGTCTCGGTGTCCGGAAATGGGCGCTCAAGGGGTCGCCGTGCTCAGGAATGGGGATTCTCTGGATTCTGATGCCCGGGAATGGCGGTTCAGGGGGGTTTCCCTGCCCAAGAATGGGAGTTCAGGGGGGTTCCGGTGCCAGATGAGGGGGTACCGGGGGGTCCCAGTGCTGGGAAAGGGGCTTGAGAGGGGTCAGTACACCCAAAATGGGGCTATGGGGGATTCCCGTGCCCGGTAATAGAAGTTCTGGGGGGTCCCGGTGCCCGGAAAGAGAAGTTCAGAGGGTTCCCGGTTTCGGGGTTCCCACTCACCTTTGGTCGCGCCCCCCGGGTCCCCCAGGAGCCCCCAGAGCAGCCCCAGACCCAGCGCTGCAGCCATGGCGCTGCTCCGCTAGACATGCCCCCCATTTTGGCCCTGCCCCCCGAGCAGCCTCCGG
>NW_005055436.1:9634-10609 GCF_000277835.1 Geospiza fortis
TCCCCAGCGCTGGGGAGGCTCCCGGGGCCGGGCCCCGGCTGGGACACTCTGGGTGTCCCATGGAAATCCCAGATGGATTTGGGGTAACCAGGCCCCCCAGCCCAGCGGGTGCTCCCTTCGGATCCTGTGTTTGCATGTAAAGAATGTGAGTAACTAAGGGTGTACATATTTATAATTTTTTTATACCTGTTGTAAGACATGAGGGGCAGCAAAACCCAGTTTTTTATGGTGACCAGATGTATTGTATATTTTGATAACAGCAATTCCAGGTTCAGTATTGTGGAAGGGCGGGAGGGGCGGGGAGGGGTGCGGGGGTCCCAGAACACATGAAGAGGGTTCAGGAGGGGGTCCCAGTCCCGGATTAGGGGGTGAAGGGGGTCCCCATGCCCGGGAAAGGAGGTTCAGGGGGCCTCAGGTCAAGGGAAGGGGAGTGAGGGCAATGGGGGGTGCAGGCGGTCCCTGTGCCCAGGAAAGGGGGTGCACGGGCCTCCGGGGTCAAGGAAAAGTGGGGGCTGGGGTCTCTGAGAGGGGGAGGGCTGGGAAAGGGGTTGCACGGGAGCATCGGTGCTCAATATGGGGGTGCAGGGGGATCCCGGTGCTGGGTAAGGGGGTGCGGGGTGGTCCCAGTGCATGAGAATGGAGCGTTTGGGAGGGTTCGAGTCCTGGATATGGGGGTGCACGGGGGTTCTGGTGCAGTGGAATGGGGGTTCAGGGGGTCCTGGTGTTGAATAAGGGGATGCAGTGTGGTCCCGGTGCCCAGGAATGGGGGTGCAGGGGGTTCCTGTCCCGGGAATCGGGGTTCAGGGGGTCCCGGTGCCAGATAATGGCCTGTCTGGGATCCAGTGCTGGGAAACGGGGTGTAGGGGATCCCCGTTCGCAGGACTGGGGGGTTCAGGGGAGGTCCTGGTGTTTTGCGGAGATACAGCCGAAAACTCCACAACTCTGTGCAAGTTGTAAAGCCGGTATGTTTATTAC
>NW_005055437.1:0-1171 GCF_000277835.1 Geospiza fortis
TGGGAAAAATCGGGGGAAAAATGGGGGAAAATAGGGTTAAAATGGGGAAAAAACTGTGAAAAAATGGGGACAATTTTGGGGTGAATTTTGAGATTTTAGGCTGAATTTTGGGGATTTTGGGGTGAATTTGGGCTCCCAGATTTCTGATGTTCCTGGGGTGATTTTGGGATGAAATTTTTGGGATTTTGGGGCAGAATTTGGGGATAAATGTGGAGGTTTTGGGGAGATTTCTGAGCGAACTTCGTTCCTGCATTTTCACCCTCCTGGGGCTGATTTTGGGGTGAATTTTGGGGATTTTGGGGTGGATTTTGAGATAAATTTGGGTAAAAATTTGGGGTTAATTTGTGTGATCTTGGGGTGAATTTGGGGCAGAATTTGGGGATAAATGAGGGATTTTTGGGGCGATTTTGGGACAAATATCGCTCCTGGATTTTCACCCTCCTGGGGCTGATTTTGGGGTGAATTTTGGGGGATTTTGGGATGAATTTGGGGTAAATTAGAGCTCCCATATTTTTGAGGTTCCTGGGATGATTTTGGGGTGAATTTGAGTGAATTTTGGGGATAAATGAGGGGTTTTTGGGGCGATTTTGGGACAAATTTCGCTGCTGGATTTTCGCCCTGCCGGGGCTGATTTTGGGGTGAATTTCAGGGATTTTGGGGTGAATTTGAGCTGAATTTCAGCTCCCAGATTTTTGAGGTTCCTGGGATGATTTTGGGGTGAATTTTGGGGTGGAATTTGGGGCAATTTTGGGGTTTTTGGGGCGATTTTGGGACAAATTTCGCTGCTGGATTTTCGCCCTGCCGGGGCTGATTTTGGGGTGAATTTGGGTGAATTTGGGGCTCACTCTGGCACTGGTCGCAGACACCGGGGCCCTGGCGCTCGCAGGAGCTCTGGAAGGCACAGACCCAGGATTTGGGGTGAATTTGGGTGAATTTGGGTGAATTTGGGGCTCACTCTGGCACTGGTCGCAGACACCGGGGCCCTGGCGCTCGCAGGAGCTCTGGAAGGCACAGACCCAGGATTTGGGGTGAATTTGGGTGAATTTGGGGCTCACTCTGGCACTGGTCGCAGACACCGGGGCCCTGGCGCTCGCAGGAGCTCTGGAAGGCACAGACCCAGGATTTGGGGTGAATTTGGGTGAATTTGGGGCTCACTCTGGCACTGGTCGCA
>NW_005055437.1:4410-4764 GCF_000277835.1 Geospiza fortis
CCCATTTTTGTTCCATAAAAATCCAAAATTCCCACCAAAAAATCTGAATTCTGAACCCGTAATACACCAAGAGGAACCCAAAATTCCCATTTTTGTACCATAAAAATCCAAAATTCCCACAAAAATCTGAATTCTGAACCCGTAATACACCAAAATGAACCCAAAATTCCCATTTTGGTACCATAAAAATTCTGCCAAATTTTCCCAATTTTTCCATTTTTTCTGCCAATTTTCCTCCAATTTTCCCATTTTTTCACCCCATTTTTCCCATCCTTTCTCAAATTTTCCCCCAATTTTTCCCATTTTTTCGCCCAATTTTTCCTCCTCAAATTTTCCCATTTTCCCCCCCCACTT
>NW_005055437.1:4867-6587 GCF_000277835.1 Geospiza fortis
CCCCAGTTTCTCCCATTTTTCCTCCCAAATTTTTCCCAAATTTTCTCCATTTTTTCACCCAATTTCCCCCCCCACCCATCCCCCGTTTCCCCCCGTATCTCGGCCGTTTCTCGGCCGATTTTCGCGCTTTTTTTTTTTGTTTTTGCCCAAATTTTCCCAATTTTTTGCCCAATTTTCCCCACAATTTTCCCCATTTTTCCTCCAGTTTTTCCCATATTTTCACCCAGTTTTCCTTATTTTTTCAGCCAATTTTTGCCCAATTTGCCTGCAATTTTTCCCATTTTCTCCTCCAATTTCCCCCATCTTTCTCCAATTTTCCTCCAATTTTCCTCCAATTTACCCCAGCTTCTCCCCTTTTTCCTCCCAAATTTTCTCTCAATTTTCCTCCTAATTCCCTTTCAATTTTTCCCATTTTTCTTCCAATTTTTCCGCCAATTTTTCTCGAATTTTCCCCAAATTTTCTCCCAATTTCCCCCCCACTCATCCCCCGTTTCCCCCCGTATCTCGGCCGTTTCTCGGCCGATTTTTGCGCTTTTTTTTTTGTTTTTGCCCAAATTTTCCCAATTTTTTGCCCAATTTTCCTCCAATTTACCCCAGTTTCTCCCATTTTTCCTCCCAAATTTTTCCCATATTTTCTCCCAATTTTCCTCCCATTTTTTCACCCAATTTCCCCCCCCACTCATCCCCCGTTTCCCCCCGTATCTCGGCCGTTTCTCGGCCGATTTTTGCGCTTTTTTTTTTGTTTTTGCCCAAATTTTCCCAATTTTTTGCCCAATTTTCCGCACAATTTTCCTCCAATTTACCCCAGTTTCTCCCATTTTTCCTCCCAAATTTTTCCCATATTTTCTCCATTTTTTCACCCAATTTCCCCCCACTCATCCCCCGTTTCCCCCCGTATCTCGGCCGTTTCTCGGCCGATTTTCGCGCTTTTTTTTTTTGTTTTTGCCCAAATTTTCCCAATTTTTTGCCCAATTTTCCCCACAATTTTCCCCATTTTTCCTCCAGTTTTTCCCATATTTTCACCCAGTTTTCCTTATTTTTTCAGCCAATTTTTGCCCAATTTGCCTGCAATTTTTCCCATTTTCTCTTCCAATTTCCCCCATCTTTCTCCAATTTTCCTCCAATTTTCCTCAAATTTACCCCAGCTTCTCCCCTTTTTCCTCCCAAATTTTCTCTCAATTTTCCTCCTAATTCCCTTTCAATTTTTCCCGTTTTTCTTCCAATTTTTCCGCCAATTTTTCTCGAATTTTCCCCAAATTTTCTCCCAATTTCCCCCCCACTCATCCCCCGTTTCCCCCCGTATCTCGGCCGTTTCTCGGCCGATTTTTGCGCTTTTTTTTTTGTTTTTGCCCAAATTTTCCCAATTTTTTGCCCAATTTTCCTCCAATTTACCCCAGTTTCTCCCATTTTTCCTCCCAAATTTTTCCCATATTTTCTCCCAATTTTCCTCCCATTTTTTCACCCAATTTCCCCCCCACTCATCCCCCGTTTCCCCCCGTATCTCGGCCGTTTCTCGGCCGATTTTTGCGCTTTTTTTTTTGTTTTTGCCCAAATTTTCCCAATTTTTTGCCCAATTTTCCTCCAATTTCCCTCCAATTTACCCCAGTTTCTCCCATTTTTCCTCCCAAATTTTTCCCAAATTTTCTCCATTTTTTCACCCAATTTCCCCCCACTCATCCCCCGTTTCCCCCCGTATCTCGGCCGTTTCTCGGCCGATTTT
>NW_005055437.1:9644-10602 GCF_000277835.1 Geospiza fortis
GGTGGTCACTGTGGTCACTCACGTGGTCACTCACGTGGTCACTCACGTGGTCACTCACGTGGTCACTCTGGTCACTCGGGTGGTCACTGTGGTCACTCAGGTGGTCACTCAGGTGGTCACTCAGGTGGTCACTGTGGTCACTCTGGTCATTGTGGTCACTCACGTGGTCACTGTGGTCACTCAGGTGGTCACTGTGGTCACTCAGGTGGTCACTCAGGTGGTCACTTCACTGTGGTCACTCAGGTGGTCACTCAGCTGGGCCAGAGCCGCGGAGCAGTTGGGGAAGTGGTGCAGCCCCGAGAAGTCGCCCTCGAAGCAGCTGGGGAGGGGAAATTTGGGGAAAATTTTTTGGGGAAAATTTGGAAATGGGTGAAAATTTGGGGGAAAATTTGGGAATTTTGGGGGTTTTGGGAGAGGGGTGAAATGGGAGAAAAGGGGAAAAAATGGGAATTGGGGTGAAAAAAAGGCAAATGGGGATGGAAAAGGGTAGGATTGGGTGATAAAAAATCGGTGAAATTAAACTCAAAATAGCTGCAAAAAGAGGCAAAATCAGCCCCATGAAAAAAACCCCAAAATCAGCCCAAAATCAGCCCAAAAAGCCTCGAAATCAGCCCCCAAAAACCCAAATTCGTCCCCCCAAATAACCAAAAACCATCTGCAAAAGCAGCCCGACAACCCCAAAAATCTGCCCCAAAAATCCCCAAAATCAGCAAAAAAAAACCAAAACCAAAAATTGCCAAAAAAGCCCCAAAATCAGTCCCCAAAAAAACCCAAATCAGTCCCAGAAAAACCCCAAAATCAGCAAAAAAACCCCAAAATCAGCAAAAAAACCCCAAAAATCACCAAATAAACCCCAAAATCAGTCCCCAAAAAACCCCAAATCAATCCCAAAAAACCCCAAAATAAGCCCCAAAAAAAACCCTGATCACCTGCAAAAAAACCCCAAAATCAGCAAAAA
>NW_005055438.1:0-4506 GCF_000277835.1 Geospiza fortis
AGGGGACACAGTCTCGTACTGTCACCCAAAGACAAGAACCAGCAGGCAAAAGATTGGAGGTATGGGAAAAGGAAAATGAGGATATGGCTTTGCTATAGTATGTAGGTGATCTTTTACTTGCTACAGGAACTCAAGCTGGATGCATTGAAATGACTCTGAGTTTCCTGAACTTTTGGGGGCAAGCCAATTACAGGGTATCCAGGAAGAAGGCCCAGAGTGCCAAAGAGCATGTTACCTATGTGAGGTTCACCATTTCCCAGGGAGAGCAAAGCCTTGGAACCAAAAGGACAGAGCCAAACTCCAGAGCCAAAGGTCTGTGTGCAAGTTAAGAACATTTCTAGGAAGGGGTGGTTGGTCTGGGCTCTGGATTCCTAGTTCAGGCCTATGGTAAGACCTTTCTATGAGGCCCTGAGAATTGCCCAAGGAGGTGCTACACCAAGGAGGTGCTACAGTGGACTCCAGAATGGCAGAGGCTTTCAGAGACCCCAAGAGAGCTCTAATGTCAGCCCTGCACAGGCATGGCCTGACTTGACCAAGCCTCTTGAGCAGTTTGTTCATGAACACTGATGTGTTGCGCTAGGGGTGTTAGCTCAGAGGTTATGGACATGGAAAAGGGCCACAGGATATTTTTCCAAACAAGTGGACAGTGTCAGTTAAGGGATGTCCCTTAACTGCCTTTGACTTGTAGCAGCAACTGCCTTTTAGTACAAGAAGCCCAGAATGGACCATGGGCCAAAAGATGACTGTTCATGTTCCACCCTTGGGCCTTTCAGTTCTAGGACAAAAAGGAGGTCACTGGTTACCCCCAAGTCAAATGCTTAAGTATCAAGTCGTCCTGTTGGAGCAGGATGATGTGGAACTGCAAACATCTCCTTTGCCTTGTACCCAGGCACGTTCCTGGGGTCTGTAGCAGAAAGAAGCCTCACAACATGACCGTGTTCATCAGCTTCACTCCAGCAGAGGAGATCCTCTGGGAGAAGATCCGGACTGGGAATTGTCCACAGGTGGGAGCAATTCTGTGAGCAAAGGAAAGCAGAAGTTTGGGTGTGCAGTAGGGGCCAATCCAGGCCATCCTATTACCTCTTACCACCTCTGCATGCAAGGCTGAGCTGCTCAGTCTATGGCAGCCTGGAATTGTCACAGGGAAGAAGGGGAGCATATGGGCTAATTCTAAGTGTGCATTTGGAGCAGTACATGCCCATGGAGCTCTCTGGAACAAAGGAGGGCTCCTTTCAGCACAAGGATCTCCTGTCAAAGCTGGAGAGATTATCAGACAGCCCCTAGAAAGTGTTCAGGTATCAGCCAAAGTGGCTATCGTGCATTGCAAAGCTCTTCCATTTGGAAATACATCAATTAGTGTAGGAAATGGACTGTCAGATAAAGCTGCTAAAGGGGTGGCAGAGAAAAGCATCCTAATATGTGGATGCCGTGGGACAGAGAGAGAGAAACGGCAAGTGTTTCTCACAGCGGCTTGTGAGAAATTTTAGGGAGTTGGAAAGATGTGATAACTCGTTGAGCATAAACAGTTTGCAGGTGGTGCTTTTCTACTTTATTTTTCTGTTCCTCTCAAGGACAGTGTGTGAGAAAGATGTTTCTGTTAGTTAGCCAATAGAACAGAACCTCTCGTACCACTCTATAAAACCCGCGCGGTTTTTTTCAATAAAGCCTTCCTTGCCTTTGCTACGATCCTGCCTCTCGCCTGCTCCTGCCTCGACCTCAGCGCAAGAGTGACACTAATAGTTGCTGCACCAAAATGTGTGACCTTTCAAATGTAACCCAGAATAACAAGCCCAAGATAAAATGCTGGCAAAATCGAATGGCCCTAGATTAAAAATATTATAAGTTTGCCAAAAAAATTTATTAACTAGTTTAATGGCAACTATTGCATTTTAGTGTCTTAAGTCTTTCTAAATATTCAATGATTTAAGTGGAAGTAATCCTAAAAGAAATAGTTAAGATCATTTTTCAAGGGGGGGATTGTCAGAAATCATATAACTTTCTAATTCACTATTCCAATTATTTGTTTTCATTAACTCTGTTAATAATAGCTTTACTTAGTCATAAGCAGTGCAGTTTTCCACTGGAGCATGTAGCAAGATTTTATAAAACTGCTATTAGTGGAACACTATTTGGGAAAATGACTGAAACTTTTAAGTTATGCTAAACAACCTTGATGTGATTCAGTGAACAAAGCCTGGGGTAGAAAAATGGGGCTAAGAACTGGACACCAGGAATGCAGAATTTGTAAACTGTGAGGACAAGCTGTGGAAACCAGAGGTAAAGAAGAAACTAGCAAAGAGAATTCAGCTTTTAGTGTACAGAAAACAATATATGGGAAAAAAGGAAAAATAATAAAAATAATCAAAAAGTGGACTAATTACCATTGTTATCAACAAACAGTAAGAAACAAACACTTTAATTTTCATATTAGGGATGAGGCATTCTTTACTGCAATGCCAGATGTATGGGGGATGGCTACACAGAGTGTACATGCTGTGTACAGGAAAAGCCCCTGTTTAAATACCATATTTGTCATCATATTCATACCTATTCTCAGAAGAAACATACATATGACAATAATTTCCCCCAAGAATTAACATACATTCCCTCCCCTTAGCACAGGCATTCTCCTGCCCTGGGAGCCTCTTTGGCTGTCCCGGGTGATTGGTGAACCCACAGTCACATCTGACCCCCTGGTGAAATGGTGCTTCTTTGCAAATGAGGAGAAAAGTTGGGATAGCTGGCCAGTTATTTAATTTGTGAAACCACAGATCAGTGGATTGTAGGTTTACTCCCTTCCTTTGTAAGTGTTTATCCTGCTTTTGATGGTGTGGCTCCATGGACTTGGCAAAATGAGCATAGTATGGAGCCCACCAGGAGCAAGCAATTCTTCATGTGGCAACAGCATGAGAACTGAGAAATCAAAAAGAAATGGAAGATAGAATATAAATTAATGAAGAGAAATCGGCAATGTATAGGCAATGAGCATTAATTTCTTTGCTAAAAATAGGTAGTGAAAAGTTTAGGGAGTGGGTGTGCATTGTGAGTGGAGCTATTCCCATGCAGCCAGTGCTGGGACTAAAGTACTGCCTGAGTCCTAATAGTAATATTAGTGTAAGATAGTTTGAGTTATCCTGGTGTTTTCAGTGACAGGAAAAGGCTCTGCCTCTCTTTCTGAAGGTTTTTATTAACCTCATAGAATGAAAATGTTACTTCTCTGACAACAATTGTCACAGACATTTCTCTTTGGTGACACAACGTCCCTGGTGGAGCACTGGGTTCCCAGTCCTGTCCAGCTACTTGAGGACTGTTGAAGTCTCACGGGGCTGTTGTGGCTGGCGGAGTCCCGGTGTCCTGGTGCCATGCTGGGGGACTGTGCCTGGCCGGTGATCCCGCGAGGTGGCAGGGCCTGGGGGTGAGAAGCAAGGCTGAGCCCCCAGTCCCCGGGGCTGCCCCATCTGGGTCAGCTCAGCCAGCTCAGAACGGGGCAGCAGGAGGGTCACCTGCTTGGCCAGAGACCCCCAGGGAGCAGGTGCAGACCCAGCAGACAACCAGGCTCTTCTCCCCTGATCCCCGTGCCCTGACAGGGCCACACCTGGCTCATCCAGAGTCCTGATCACCACAGGAAGTTGGTCCCTCAGGATGTGTCCACCCCTGCCCAGCAGCTGCGTCACTCTGGGCTGGGAAGGAGAGAGCAGCAGGGTGAAATGCAGGGCCCAGTCCAGTATTCCCTAGCAACCCTCCCAAACCAGCTCTCCCCGAGGAAACTGAAGGCACAAATTCACCCCAGATCCTCAGCATCGCCCCGCCAGCCCCTACTACACATGCCATGTCCCCCCCTTCACCATCCCTACCTTGTTGGGGAGAGTCACGAGTCCCTGCAGATATGCCTTGTTCCGGAGAGAATCATGAATGGGTGGCAGTTTGAAAGTGCTGCTCTGATGATCCCCAGAGCTCTGCAGCGCATAAAAGCCACCACCACGGAGCAGTGGCTTCCTGTAGGACGGGGCAGAGGACACTCAGTGCCCAGCACTGTGGCATGCAGGGCATCACCCTGCTGTGCCAGGGAGGGGACTGGAAGTGCTGCCTGCAGGGGCATGTCCCTGCCAGCTCCTGCCCACCTGCTGCAGGAGCCCCAGGCAGAAAGCAAAAGCCCATCCCACACAGGGAAAAGCCCTCCTTGCTGTGTCAGGGCTACCCTGCACCCCAGGCACTGGGGATGTGTCCTCAGGGCCCTCACCTTTGGCTGGGTGGGGGCGCCTTGCTGGGGGGCATCGGCTGCAAATATGGGAGTGTCTCGGGGTACCTGGGGAGGGCAGGAGTCACAGGTGTGTGACAGGGGACAAAGAACCTCTTCCTGTTGGAGGCAGCAGCCCCAAAGCCATGGGATTGTAGCCCATTGCATCCCGCTGCCTGTAGCCCTTGGGATGAGCCCCCACAGGCCCTGCTGATGGGCAGGGCTGCAGAGGGGGCTCCCCACATCAGCCCCTCCCGAGCCGACACCGT
>NW_005055438.1:4904-8012 GCF_000277835.1 Geospiza fortis
GCTCGCGGCACAGGCTCACGGCCATTGCAGGCTGAACCGGGGGCTCTGGAGCCTCTTTCTCCCCATCCCCAAGGTGCTGGCTGGTGCCAGGTGAAGGGCACAGGCACCCATGCCACCATCCCAAGCAGCCCCTGCAGCGCTTTCAGCCCCTCTCTGGCACCAAAGTCCTGCCATGTGCACGGCCAGGAGGGCCGGACACGACCCAGCCCTCGGGCACTGCGTGTCACAGCCCTGCCTGGGAGGGGCAGTTGCCATCGCTGTCCCCAAAGCCATCAGAAACTCCATCACACTCACTTCTTAATCCCAGCACCACTGTCACCCTCCTTCATCTCATTCTTGAGCTCATCAATGCTTCTCTTCCATGTCTCCACCATTTGATTACGGAAAGTCTTCAGCTCCAGGCGATCCAGCTGTGAACAGGTGCACAGCCTCAGCCAGCTGCTCCAGGATATGACATGGAGCTCTCCAGGGAAAAGCCTGGAGGGGGATCCTCAGAGGGATGCTGCCTCAGGCTGCCAAGTCCCAAAGGTTGCCAGTTCCTCGTGGTGGGGACGAGGTACCCCTCACCTTGTCTTCCATTGCATCGCTGAACTGCTGCTGCGTATTGTTCCAGTGCTGCTCCTGGCCTGAAATCTGGCTCTGCAACTCCTTCATCCTCTCATCCAGCTCCTCCATGTTCTCTTCAAACTGGCTGTGATTGACTTTGCTGTCCAAGGCAGCTTTGTCCGCCTTCTAGCAGAGGGGAACAGCAGGAGAGCGGTGGGGAAAGGGATGAGGAACGGCAGGCAGGGCCAGCGTGTGAGGGGCAGAGGGAGGAGTGCTTCCTCCAGGCCATCGTGCCCCTTTCAGGCTGCTGTGGCCCCATTTGCCCCATCACCCTGGTGAGCTTGGTGCCACCATGTGAAGGCTGAGGGACCCCATGAGCTCGGGAAATTGTCCCTCCCCAGACCAGTTCTGCCACCCAGCCCCCAAGGGACAAGGGGCATCTGTCACCCTGCCCGGGAAGCCCTGGGCTGGCACAGAGGCCCCTCTAGACTGTACCATGTCCATCACTGCCAACATGTCCAGGTGATCTACTTTCTCCTTCTGCAGCTTCTCCAGACACTGGAACAGCATCTTTCAGCACAGAGAGGAACCCACATGATTACACCACAGCAAGGTTGGAGCTGCATCCCGGCCAGTAGAACACACCACTCTCCCCCTGCCCAAAAACCTCAAGGAAAGGCACTTGGGAGCAGCACAGGGCTGAAAAGGTCAGCAGGAGATTCCTTGTGATTCCTGCCTGGAGTCTGCCGGGGGGATGCTCTGGCCTCAAATGGGTTTCAGCCACACACCTCGATTTCTTTCTGCTTTTGTTCAGAGTCTTTCTGGAGCATCCCAGAAACAAAGCTGAGCTTCTCATAGTCCCTTCGCATCTGTAGAACTGCTACATCGTTGGGCTGTATCTGCTCTGGGTCCTGCTCCAAGGAGGAAAAGCATTTGTTGCTGACCAAAGAGGGTCTGGCTGCCCCACAGGGGCAGAGCCACATTGCTCAGCCAGTGGCCATGATCTCTCAGTGCCAGCAGGACGTTTGCATCAAGGCTTTAATTTCTGTCCATGCTGCTGACTGGTCCAGGCCACTTTGGGGCAGTTTGGGTCTACCCCCGGGGATGTCCTCAGTCCCCCATGCTGCCAGCTGCCTACCTGGTCCCAATTCCTCATCATCTTCTCAAGCTTGCCCGCAGCCATCTGCCGGGACTCCAGGGATTCCACCTGCTCCTCAAGTTTCTCGCAGCGCTTGAGGAGCTCCCCCAAATGCTCATTGAGGTCGAAGGTGCAGTTGGAGCACTCTGCCTTTACCCTCTCCTGCTCCTCCTGCACACTCTCCACCATCTCCCCTATCTCAGCCAGCTGCAGAAAGGGCAGAGGGAATCGGCTCCAGAGATGGGATGAATGGAACCATCAGTCCTGCGTGCTGTGGGCGTCAGTGGCCCCAGCCAGTTGGGGAATATGGCTGGGAACCCCACCAGGACTACTTCACCAAGCCAGGAGTGGTGGGAGTGCTCCCCCAGAACCTCATCTGCTTGTTCACCTTGTTGGTTGTCTCAGTCACCAGCTGCTCCAGCATGGCCTTCCTCATCTCCTGCTCCTCTTCCATCTTCTGCAGCTGACGCCTTGTCTCCTCCAGCAAAGCCCTGGCCAGCGGGATAAGAGCAACGGCAGGGTTACCCCTGCAGGGCTGCTTGGGCACTGTTCCGTGCCCACAAACCAGGATGCTGCCAGACCCCCTGTGCTCCCTTGCAGCCCCTCAGGGTATGAAACCCACTCCTGTCCCCTTACTCGAGTTGCTGAGAGATCTCATTGCTGCTCTCTTCTTTCCACTTGACTGTATCCTGCCTCAGCTTTTTCATGTCCTCCTCCAGCTTCTTCATCTGGGATGACCAGTGACGGTAGAGTCAGGGTACACAGACATGTTGTCTCAGCATGGGGGCCCTTCAGCTGCACAGAAAGCCCCATGGCCACCATCCTTTCCCCATCCCCTCACTCCAAACCCTAGCCTCAGGGAGTCACACTGAAGTTCCCCATGAGAGCCCAAAGCTGACATCACCCCATAGCTTACTGCGGCAGCCAACTCCTTAATCTTCTGTGCATTGTGGTTCTGTGTTGTCTTTATGATGTCAATCTCCTCAGGGAGATCCATGGAGAGAGACACGTCCTAGTAGAGAGGGGTGGTGGGAGTCAATCTCTAGGGAGGGCCTGTGGGGACTGGCAGAGTAGTGGCGGCAGGCAGCACTCTCCATGCAACGAGCCAGCAGAGCAGAGGGAATGGGCTGCTGTCTCAGACCCAAAACCTGCTCCCAGCAGCAGTTCACCTCATCCGGTGCCGCCTCGGCCTTCTTCGTCTTCTCTGCCCTCTGGAACTGTAAGAGAGGCAACTCCGTGAGAAGTGTCTGTGAGGGAAACAGCTTCACCACTGTGCAGACCACAGTGGTCTGCACAGACCGGGGCCTTCTAGTGGTTGATTGAGTCTTTTGGCACAACACTCCAAAGAGCCCCACCCTGCCACGGGCAGCCCATGGCACAGCCAGGTGAGCTGGGAGAGTCCCGCTGCCACCTGCCCCAGCCGC
>NW_005055438.1:8131-10093 GCF_000277835.1 Geospiza fortis
GCCAGGGGGGCTGGGAAGAGCCTCTACCTTGGACATGTGCTTCTTGTACTCTTCCAGCTCCCTCTTAACTTCTCTGACTTCAGCAACCACATCAGCAAGTGAGGGGCCACTGAGCTGGCCTGGCCAGGGCTCCTCACTGGTCAGGTACTGCACGTCCAGGTGCTCCAGCACGGCCTGCAGCAGTCTTCGCATGGCCGCAAAATGGACGGCCCCATTGTTGGGCATCCCGATGGCGAGATCCAGCATCTGGGAGAGGCTGAGTGTGTCCAGGGATGTTGCCATGTCTGCACACACTCTGTCCCTGATGTGTTACAAGCCTACTGCCCAGTTGGGTCTGTCAGGGATGATAAAAAGTATAATGAAAGGGATGAGCAAAAGCAATGATAAAAATGACGAGTAGCCAGCAGGCTCCTTCCTCATCCCTTGTCCATCAAAGGACTGGAGCCTGCTCTGCTCCTGCCCCTTTTCATCACAACTCCTGTTGCCAGGCAGCACATGTCATCCCTGGCAGACCTTGGGTCACAGACTCATGGAGTCATGGAATGGCTTGGGCTGGAAGGGACCTCAAAGATCCTCTCTTTCCAGGAACGCCTTCCACTAAACCAGGTTGCTCCAAGTCCCATCCAGCCTGGCCCTGGACACTTTCAGGAATGGGGCAGACACAATTTCTTTGGGAAACCTGTGCTAAGGCATCACAACCCTCGCAGGAAGATTTTCTTCCCAATACCCAGTGTAACCCTGCTGTCTCACAGTGTGAAGCCATTGCCCCTTGTCCTGTCATTCAAGGCCCCAGTGCCAAGTCCCTGTCCAGCCCATTTGGAGCCCTTTAGTGACTGAAAGGTGCTTGAAAGTCTCGCAGGACAGGAGAGGCCTCACTATTTTTCTTTTAATCCATTTAAGACTTGAGCTAGAGCTAAGCCACTTCTCCACCTGCTGTGTCAGGGTCCTGTTGTGTGGCATCTCATGTTCTCAGTTTTTCCTTGCATTGTGGAGCGGGCAGCAAGCCTGGCTTTGCTGTGCAGTGAACTGTCAGTGTGAGTCACCAGGGGCAGGGCACTGCAACAACCACAAAGCCCCAGATGAAGGCCAAGGGTACCTTTATGTTTATTTCCTCACCAAGAGAGGGATCCCCCAAGCAGCTTCTGGGCAGAGGCTGCAGGTGGGGCCAGCAGCCCCACAGAGCTCAGTCCCTGTGAGAGAATCCCCAGCCTGCTGCTTTCCCTGGGGTTTCAGACACGGCTACTTGGTGGCTTGGCACAGCAACCCCAAGGCCTGGTTTGGAGCATCCATTGGGATCAGCCTTTGCCAGGGGTGCTGTGCATGAGCCCCTGGCTGAGCTATGGGCTTGTTGGGGCACAGACTCCTTTCTCCTCTGAAGTACAGGGCAAAAATCTCCGTGGGTGAAGAGCCTTTGGACATTTTCCTCCAAGTCAGGTTTTATGTCAGCTAGACAGTCCATAAAGAAGACAATGAAATAATTTCTCCTTCCAATGTCCCCAAGACTGTTGGGGAAGACAAACCAAGTTCTTCCCTTCAATACCTGCCATTTACTGTCTGGTCTACTTTAGTTGTCCACAGAGCCCCATCATTACCTTGGGCTGCCTCGATTTGTTACTGAGCTCTCAAGGTAGCACTGACTGTTCCGTTAACTGCCACTTTTGCAAAATTTGCTACACTTTCAGGGAGGTTTTATTGCCACACACCATTGTGAACAGCATCCCTGCAGTGTCCTTTGTCGGGTGAGAGCACAGACATTCCTCTGTGCCCGTGTCCGTGCCAGCCCCGCACCGGGCGCTGCTCTGCGGGAACGGGGACACGGGGAAGCGGTGCCCGCCGCGTGTCCCCCGTGTGTTGCCGTGTGCCCCCCCATGTCCCCCTGTGTTCCCCCGGCCAGGGAGCTGCTCTGGCCCGGGATGGCCGGGCCCAGCCGCCGGGCCTCGCCGGCAGCGGGCAGGGGCCCGC
>NW_005055438.1:10263-10593 GCF_000277835.1 Geospiza fortis
GCGGCCCGGGAGCCTCAGCGCTGCCCCGCAGGCGCCGCGGGAGCAGCAGCGGCCTCAGGGCCCGGCCCGGGGCTCGATCTGCTCAGCCCCGTGGCAGAGCCACAGCAGCGGGGAGGAGCTGAAGGAGCACCAGGGAGCCCGGGGAGAGACAGGCTGTGAGACAAGGCTCTGCCGATAATTTTAACAGTTTTTATTAACTTAATACAACTAAGAAGTCATGTTTCTCCACCACCTCTGGGCCGACTGTTCTAGTACTTTATCACTCCTTCTCTAAAGATTTTTTTCCTAATATCCAGCCCGTGGTGCACCTTGAGACTGTGTCCTCTGGTT
>NW_005055439.1:0-6638 GCF_000277835.1 Geospiza fortis
AGAGGGGTCTTTTTATTGGAAAGAGGCTATTTCCACAGTTCAAAGCTAGCCAGACCGAGAGGGGTGGAGAAAAGAGTCCAGATTCATTCCATTGTTCAGTAAGTGCAGTATGTCCAGTCAGGTTCAGCATAGCGTATCCTATGGAGACAGTGGGCTGAGAGACACATAACTTCTCCACCCTGCACTGGCTTTTCGGTGCCATAATCGTGAGGCAAAAATGCAGGATTTCAGACAGACTCTCACATAGGGGGAGAGAAAGCTCAGTTAGGGAAATGGAAACTTCCTGATGGGAGACAATTACTTAATAAGCCATTTACAGGGAAAATATTAGAAGACATGCATCAAAAAACTCATTGGGGTACTCAGGCTCTGTGTGATCACTTTCTAAGGAATTATGGGTGTATGAGGATTTGTAGATTGGCAAAAAAATTACCTGAATGATGTATAATTTTTTAAAAGGTAAATAAAAAACTAATGAGGAAAACAACATTTGTAGGCCGTGAGCTCTTTGACCATTTCAAAGTATCTGTAGACTTTACTGAACTTCCTCAAGTACAGAGATGGAAATTTTTATTAGTAATAATAGATCATCTTACTCATTGGATGGAAGCTATTCCTACTGTCAGAGCCACAGCCAGTGTAGTATATAAAACCCTTTTAGAACAAATTATTTCCAAGTATGGAATGGTTAATAGGATAGACTCAGACCAAGGAACACATTTTACATCAAAAGTTTATAACAAATAACTCAAGCCTTGGGAATAAAATGGGAATTACATACCCAATAGCATCCACTGAGTTCAGGCTGGGTAGAGAGGATGAACCAGACTTTAAAGAGAACTTTAACAAAATTAATGATTGAAACCCAAATGTCGTAGATGAAATGCTTACCTTTGGCTCTATTAAGGGTCCAAACACAACCCAGGTCAGACTTGGGAGTATCACCCTATGAGATGATGTTCAGATTACCCTTTCTGACCACCCAACATGAAACTGCTACTTATGAAGTAGAAATGAGTGTTAGCAAATATATCACCACAACTGCAAGAATGCTTGAAAATTTGCGGTTGAAAGGGATAATCCCTCAAACCACACCTTTAGAATTTAAAATTCATAATATCCATCCAGGGGAATGGGTACTTGTGAAAACGTAGAAAGAACAATCTTTAACTCCACAATGGGAAAGTCTTTTTCAGGTACTACTGACTACTTCCAGACCAGGTGAACGAGGGTGGATCTACACCAGCAGAATCAAAGGACCTGTGGAAGAACCTAAGGAGTAGACTATAACATCTAAACCAGGTGATACCAAATTGACTCCTAAGTGGGGACCAGGTGGTAATTAACTGGGAAGACCCAAATGATCAAAGGAATGCATGAAGAATTACACCTCATTACGAAATAAGGCCGAGCTTACATCAGTGGTTTCAAGTACTGCCTGGACAAGTCCTGAGACACCTCTGATACCCTCCTTGGGAAGGAATACTTCCACTCCAAACGGGAGGATCGGGACTGTTTCAGAGTTCTCATATTCTGACCTTAGCCTGTGACTTGTACAAAGAAGAGGGGGAATTACATAGTGCCATATCATATACCCTGTTTGATTCATCCAAATACCAGACATGCTAGCTGGGTTAAATGAAAATGTTTAGATGGTGGGAAAAATTAGTATTCTACTTCACACAATCGAGGCTCTTGCTGCATGAAGTGTCGAGTGCCAAATCTATCCTCTATCCAGGAAGAACTCAAAACAACTGAAATAACAACTTTGTTTTGTGGATGGGAATTATTAGTGCCTGTTGAATGAGAAATACCTTAGGAACAGTGGGAAACTACAGTTAAGGAGTGTCAAAAATTATTTGCCTGGAAATTAGCAAAGAGGAAGTGACAAGGAAAAAGAGAGCAAGACTGGATTGGCCACTGTACTTGCCACCAAGAAGATCATATACACCTGCTATGGGTAGCAACCCTATAGGCACGGGAGGTGGGAGTATAAGCCATACCAAACCTCTGTTATTCCTTTTTCTGTTGCTCATCTTTTGTCTTTTCCCTTTTGGGATACTGGCAAAGTCATGTCACAGATGTTACCAAAAGCTGTATATGGAAAGACACCGAGGTTCCTTTTTTATTACACACACCCATATCAAGTCACTGTTATAACCCATCCAAATTAGGCAATTGTATACAAAATGGGAAAAAGTACTGGACTGCGGAAAATTTAGGAACAAGTGGTAATAGGTTGGGAAGTAAATGTCCTAAAGGAGAGACATGGGTTTGTTTCACTTTTGCTGCTGGGAGTAAAGTGCAAGATTTGGTTAAAGAACAACTAGTAAGCATAAAGGCAAAACCGGTATAGCAATCAAAATCTGTGCCAATTTCACTTCAGGATTTATATACAAAACTTGAACAGCAATTAGAAAAGGAAATAGGCATCTCAAGACTGGGGAATAATCTCTTTGTGGAATGAGAGGAAAGAATAAGTAAGGAACTTAACCAACTGTTGGGTTGTTGGAGAGCTTTGATGTCAAAAGAATGGCCATGGAAAGGCAGTAACTAAGGCCCGGTTGAACTCCTTAATTAGAACCAGGCAAATACAAGGCGGGAAACCTGACCAAAAGGGTAGATTTTAAGCTCAACAGTGATAAGAGAGGAATGTCTCTGGTGCACTAGGAAAAATTTTCATAATGAAGTAGGAAATACTCCCTGTAAGAGATATAAATTTAGCAATGGAACTTTTACATGGTGGATCCCAGAGGAACCAACTCAGTATTGGACTTGTAAATATAATAAGAGGAATTGTAAAGATAATAACAAAATTAGACTTTTTCAATGGAATGATACAGGCAAAAATCTTTATTCTGGGATCCCATAAACATCCACATTTTGGGAAAATATAAATTAACATAAAAACGATTATTGGAAGTCACCAGATAGCTTATTTTGGATATGTAGAAAGAGAGCATACCCAAGACTGCCCTCTAGTTGGAGGGGGAGTTGCACTTTAAGAATTATATAACCAGGATTCTTTCTTCTACCAAGACCAAATGAAGATCAATTTAGAGTACCAGTTTATGAGGACTTAAAAAGAAATAAGAGACTTGATTAGGGGATCCCAAAAATAGGGAGATGAGGAGTGGCCCCCAGAATGCATAATGGAAACATATGAGCCAGCTACGTGGGCACAAGATGGTAGTTGGGGATATCAGACCCCAATTTATATGTTGAATCATATTAGAAGATGCCAGGCAGTTGTAGAGATAATAACAAACAGAACTGGTTGGGCAATAGAATTAATATCAAGGTAACAAACCCAAACAAGAGTTGCAGTGTATCAAAATAAGTTTGCTTTAGACTATTTATTAGCTGAAGAAAGGGGTGTTTGCAGAAAATTTAATACATTGGATTGTTGTTTGAAAATAGATGACAACGGAGATGCCGTACAAGATATAGTCAATGATATCAGAAAAATAGCCCATGTACTGGACCAAAAGTGGGAATCAATGCTAAAACCTAGCTGGTGGGATAACATATTAAGAATAGAATAGTGGAAAAAATGAAGCTTCTTCCTTTTATGTGCTACAGCTGGTTTGCTATTTCTTCATTGTTGGATCCCCTACTTTATTCGACTAATCACCAGCGTACTCCAGGGCATGCAAGTGGAAACAATGCCTATAGACTCAAAATTGACTACATCTGAGACTGTACAAAAGATTATCATGTTAAAGAAACAAAATAATATGAAAGACCCCTTGGAGGAAGCAAAAATGATTTATGAAAAAAAAGCAAATAATGGAAGATGGAAAACAAGAAATACTGCTCAAGCCAAATGCTTTGTAAAAAGGGAAGAGGAGGGATTACTTTAAATACATATTATGTTATTGGCTTTTCACAAATATTAGGATGAATGTTATATGTGTAATGTCAAAATAACTTTGCTTTTATTTTTGCTATTAACAAAAACTTAGACATAGTAGTAGTGGTAGCTGATAGTTATGAGTGAACTGTCTGTTTGGTTGGGATAACATCCAGTGAATGTGTAATGTGGACCCTGCTATTGATATGCCAACTATCAGCATCTGCCATCTGAAGAAAGTATGGACCAAGGCCCAAACTGGAAGTGATAAGGAGAAGGAGCCAAAACCACAGCCAAGAAATGCACATGCTCTAAAAGGTGGACACAAGGAGGGGCCATGTAAAATAGTTCCTGGAAAATGTAAACTAGTTTATGGATATGCATAAGGGTCTATGAATATGCAACAAGCTGATGTAAGGGAAAAGGTATTTAAGGGGTATCCCCTAAGGTGCCGGTCTTGGCTGAGTGTCAAGATGCACCCAGCCATAATAACCTTTGCTCTATGGTCCTTGTCTCCTATTATCCTTTACTAAACTGTTTAAAATTTCACAGGAGAGTGAACATGTTTTTCACATTCACACACCATTACCACCCAGTCCCCGTTTGAAAGTCAATTTGGTATCACCTGTGTTAGATGTGATAGTCCTTTCGTCAGGTTCCTTCACAGGTCCTTTGATTCTGCTAGCATGAATCCACCCTATTTCCTGTTGCCTTACATATTAGAACAGTGCACGGCAACAGTTCTATTATCATTAAGCTGCAAGGATCCCATAGCTTCTAAGCTTCATACCTTCTTAATGCTTCTCATGGAGCAGCTCCTCTGAGCAGTGACTCCTCTAGATCCTTGCAGCAGCCATCTAACTCCTCTTCTTGCTACACCCTTTTATGGCACTTGTTCTCATTAGTTACAGGTGTTCTTAATCTCTGGTAATTGATCCCAGCTGCACCTCATGGAGGGGTAAGATTACATTATACTGCCCCCCTACACTTTCCCTGATTCATATTGCTGCTTCAGTAGTACCTGAAAAGGACTTCTTAATAGTACAGGGACAGTGACAAGAGGAATACAGTACTACATCAGCATTCGCCCACTTTTGTCCCATTTTCCCAGTGGATTGTGCCAGGAAAACCCTCGGCTCTGTTGCGCGGAGGAAGAGAAAACTCCACAACTTTTAGTTATAGAGCCGTATGTTTATTCACAGTGCTGGACGCAGGCCAGAGAGACAGAGACACTGCTCTCTTTAAAAAGGCATGCGCACCTTTGCGAACCCCAGTCCTCCCTTTTATCCCCCTTTCAAATGCATATGCATACAATTTCACAATAGGCTCATACATATTCATTTCTATGAATTTCTCAGTGACTTTTGCTGCTAATTTTCATTATCAGAAGGAATTTCTTGTGTCCCTGTCCTGTTCCCGCGGCGTCTCTGTTTTCATTTCACTGTCTCCTCTTTATCTTCTTGTTTTTTTATCGAAGCAGCTTTTCTCTTTGGCCTTAACTTGACACAGAAAAGCACCTTTTACCCTTTTTACTCTGGGGGGGATTTTACTATGCCTCAGCTCCCTTCCTCCAAGGGGTCCAACCCCTCCCTGGGACCCCGTCCCAGCTACCCTGGGGGGTCTCTCTCGCTCCTTTTATCTCTCACTTAATCTCCTCGCTGACCGTCTTTCTCATGAAAGATGGGAAACGCAGCCCTCAGAGACTCCTCACTCACTTTGCAGGTCCGGAATAACCAACCCGCGTCTCATTCACACTTCCCTCCCAAAAGAATACTTTACCAATCCTCTTTTCTTCTTCGGGTCTTTGTGGACAAGAATTTTGGGGCTACCACTGTTCTTAGGGAGCCTTTTTTTCCCTTTTCCTTTGCTTTATGTGTCTCCTCTTGTCCACTGGGTGTTCCACCTGCAACCACTGATCATGCCAGGAGAGACAGAGCGAGGTTGCTGAACTCAGTGGGGGGCACCTCCCCCACTCCGGATCTCCTGGTGGTCTCAGAAGTGAGGTGTTACATCCCTGACAAATGCCCATTTGTGAAAAACATGTTCACTCTCCGGTGAAAATTTAAACAGTTTAATAAAGGACAATAGCACACAAGAACCACAGAGCAAAAGTTATTATGGCTTGGTGCATCTTGGCACTCAGCCAAGACCACACTGTTATCTTTGGGGATACCCCTTAAATACCTTTTCCATTACATCAGCCTGTTGCATATTCATAGACCCTTATGCATAGTAAACTTTTCCCCCAAACTAGTTTACATGTTCCAAGAACTGTTTAGAAAATCTCCTCTTTCAATCCACCTTTTTATAGAGCATGCGTATTCCTTCATTGTGGTTTTAGTCCATTCTTATCGCCTCCAGTTTTTGGGCCTTGGTCCACACTGTCTTCAGACAGTGAGTGCTGATAGTTGGCATATCTGTAGCTGGTGTCTTCTTCATATGTTTATTGGATGTGTCCTGGTTTAGGGCAAATTTGGGAGAGAAATCTCCAAAGGGGGCTGTCCCGATCCGACCCAGGGGGGTACAGATGGCGGGGTTGATTTTTAGGTGCAAAAATAACTAATAAAGGCACAGAGGATTTACAGCAACAAATCAGATACAGTTTTATTGAAAATCACAACAGAATGGCGTTGGTGAAAGGGGGGAACCGGAGAGAAGAGGAAAAGACAAGGAAAAGAGGGAGGAAGGAAAAGGGATATGGGTTATAGCTACCAAAACCGTGGTCTTGCTTCTCGCGGTCCAGCTGTCAGAGGTCCAGCAGGGTACCAGGTCTTGGGGAGATCTC
>NW_005055439.1:7067-10567 GCF_000277835.1 Geospiza fortis
TTGTCCTGGTTTAGGGCAAATTTGGGAGAGAAATCTCCAAAGGGGGCCCCTCCAGAAAGCAAACCCACACGGCCCCTCCCCCCAACCGGTTCGGGAAGAATTCCTCGGAGAGAAGTGGAAAGAACCTGTTTATTTAACAGGCACAGCACCCCCAGCACACAAAATGAACAATACCAGGTGACACCACTCTGAAACAGATGACAAATTCAGAAAGTCCCTCTCGGGGGGTGGCTGCTCTGTTCTCAGTCCCTCCGGTGCTGGGCAGCTGCTGCAAGCCGCACGGTGCAGACTCTTGGGGTTCCCCGGTCCCAGTCCGGAGCAGGTTTAGCCAAACTAGCTAATGAGCAGAAGCAAAAGCAAGCAGAAGCGAGAGAGAGCAACCAAAGCAGAAAGTGAAAGCAAGAAAGCCAAAGCAGCCCTAAATACATCTCTGTGTCCCTGATAAGAAAAACCCAAACAAAACTTCCACTCTTCAAAGCCAATCTTAAAGGCACAGAACATAATATCCTGCAGAAACAGAACATATGAATGGGGATACAAGCATCATAACGTCACCCTAGGACAGATGTTATCCCATCTAAGCAGGCATTTTAACACAAGCACACTGATATCAGCTATTTCACTAAGCCTAATTAACAACAGAAATAAAAACTATGTCTTTATAACAAAGTTACTTTAACACTACACATATAAAATCCATTTTAATATTTGCAAAAAGCCAATATTATATGCATCTATAACAAAATGAACAGATGAATCAAGTAACGTTACTGTGTTGGAGGTTGCCAGGTCCAGTCCTGCACTGCCTGTGGTGGCTGGTTGTAGGTCAGCGACGGTCGTCCGGTGGGGGGGCAGGGCCAGTTGGAAGTTGACAGTTGCTCCTGGTTGCTGCATCAACTGTAGGATTTGTGCCATCACGTGGTGCTGCTCCGCATTCCAAGATGAGTTTCCCTGTAAAGGCTGGCCATTCTGGTGAAACTTAGAGCAACATAGATTAGTGAAGTGAGGGCCTTTCCAACAGAGAGGGCATATACTCAGGGCTTTGGGTTTCTGTGCCTTTTGGCAGTCTCTTTTAATGTTCCCCGATTCCCCCTAGCCAAAAAAAAACAGCTGCTTTCCAGGGGTTAATTTTAGGACAGCAAAAATATCTGCTATGCCTTACCCCACGGTTTGATATGTGATTGCCATGGTATGTTGTAGTGTTCCCAGGCGGTTGCACGCTTGTATCATTTGCAGTAAAATGGACTCAGGTTCAGAGGGCAAAGATTTCAAAAGGCACTTACAGTCCTCATTAGCATTTTCTACAGCCAATTTGATGAGTATAACTTCCCTTGCTTGATAATTGTCAATTTGTCTCTTCAGTGTTTGTCTTAATCTGTCCACAAACTGCATATAGGGCTCTTGTGGACCTTGTTTGATATTTATGAAGCACTGTTGTGGGGTTTTGGCATCGGGAACCTTAAGAAATGCTAAACGAGCTGCGTCTGTGACACCCTCTAGGGCTTCTCTGGATAAGGCAGCTTGGCCATTAGGATCGGTATGCACCCCCTCCCCTGCAAGGTGGTCAATAGTTAAGGCAGCCAGGGCTTGATTTGCATGCCCTGCATACGTTGTAATTAAAATCTCCAGTCCTTTTTTCCATTGCACCATAAATATTGCATATTGTGTCAGTGTGAGCAAAAGATTTGCCAAAAACTTAGCATCATGAGGAGTCATGAGGTGAGTAGTAAAAGTTACTCTTAATAAATTACTTAGGTAAGGGGACCCCAGTCCATATTCCGCCACGGTACGGCACAGTTCCTTAATTTCTGAGTGACCTAGTGTTGCGTCGGAGGGAGAAATGAAGCACTCGATACGAATGATCAGCAAGTCTCGTTTATTGGTAATTGCTACATCCTTTTTATACTAGGGTTAATGAAACTCATGCATAGTACAAAAGCAAGCTCATCATTGGTTACACAGTTAAAGGTTAAACACACCTAGGTCTGCATTCTTGTGGTTTAATTAGCTGGGATCCTTCTACATTCCTGTTCCTGTTTTTGTCCACCGTTATCATCTCACAGCTGCACCCCAAGGACACTCTATCTCTGCCTTCAAGGGAGGCTGAGAGCTAACTTTGTTTATCTTTTACTCCTTTGGTCAGCTAGCTGCACCAGAGAGTGACCTCTATCAATTAACCCCTGCTCTACAACAGCCTACCCCTTTCTCTCCTTGCCTGGTCTACCCACACCTGGCCTGGCCTTGCCTTCCTCTCCCCTGCCTTGTCATGCCTTGTACACACCTCCCTTGCCTTGCCTTGCCTACCCCTCTGTTGCCTTGATTTCTTTGCCTGGCCCTGCCTGCCCCTTGCTCACCTTTCTGTGGAGAAAACATATCGGCTGGAGAAATGTGGCATTCGATACCAACGATCAGCAAGACTCGAACTTTATTGATAGGCATACATATTTATATTGGTGTTAATGAAGCTAATGCATATTGCAAAGGCGAGCTCACAATTGGTTAGTTACTTATCAATATAGAAGAAGAGGTGGCGTCGGGGAGCATACATGACACCCATTGTAAAAGTGACTTAAGGTCCTGCTTTAGGATGGGGGAGCCATACTTGCCCACAAGGGCGAGCATGGTTTCATAGACATCTCTCTCATTGGACATGTTCTGTCCCATAGTTTGTTCCCCTGGCTCACCTGTCACATCGCAGCAGACAGGGGATTGTGGGCCCAAACGCAGTTCTCTCACTGTCATGATCAGTTCCAGGGGCTCGCCGATTGCAGCCCGGTAGGCTGTTCCTTCCTCTCACATGGAGGCACCAATTATCGGTGATAGAGAAAGATGGGGAGATTGAGAGATGGTCAGAATCCAAATTTATTGTGGACTACATATGCTTATATACTATTCTAGGAAGGCTAGTAATGTTGTACTACAATGATTGGATTAATCATCACATAAACAAACATACATTTTACAATATCTCTTGGTAATGTAATTTTCTTTTCTGGTAAGTCTTGATTTAATCTTTGGCTAGTCTTGATTTAATCCTCAAAGTTCTGTTTGCTCTTGCCAAAGCATCCTGATTATCAAATCTCTTATTACAACCAGGTCCAAAGTCCATCAGTGACCCTATGGGAAGCCCACAGTGGAGCAGGTTTGCTAGTAGGACTTGTGGCTGTCCCTGGGGATCCATGCTGGAGCAGTCTGTTCCTGAAAGGACTGCACCCTGTGTAAGGGATCCACACTGGAGCAGTTAATGAAGAACTGCAGCCCATGGGAAGGACTCATGCTGGAGGAGCTCGTGGAGAACTATCTCCTGTGAGAGGGACACCATGCTGGAGCAGGGGAAGGACTTCTTTACCTGAGGAGGAAGCAGCAGCGAAAACAACGTGATGAACTGACCTTAACCCCCAGTCCCCATCTCCCTGCATCACTGAGGGAAGAAGGTAGAGAATCAAGAATGAAGTTAAGCCCAAGAAGGAGGGAACATACCAGCTTTACAACTTTCACAA
>NW_005055440.1:0-353 GCF_000277835.1 Geospiza fortis
TGATGCCAGGGTGGCACGGTGTGGAGCCAGGGCATGATGCCAGAGTGGCACAGCACAATGCCGGGGTGGCACAGGGTGATGCCGGGTGGCATGGCGTGATGCCAATGTGGCACGGTGGGCAGTGGACCCTTCCTGCCTGTCCCCAGTGAACTACAGGTGCCACAGTGTCCCGTTTGGTGACAGGGCCAGGGGGGGACACGTCCAGCTGGGACCTTGGCGTGAGCTCACAGTGCTGCCCAGGCCAGGACAGGTCCTAAACCAGGACAGGTCCCAAACCAGGACAGGGCTCAGACCAGGACAGGGCTCAGACCAGGACAGGGCCCAGACCAGGACAGGGCTCAGACCAGGACAGG
>NW_005055440.1:2025-3119 GCF_000277835.1 Geospiza fortis
CCCTGTCCCTGTCCCTGTCCCTGTCCCCTCCCTGTCCCTGTCCCTGTCCCCTCCCTGGCCCTGTCCCTGTCCCCTCCCTGTCCCCTCCCGGCCCTGCTGTCCCTTCCTGCCCCCCCAGCCGGTGTTTCCTGCAGCTCCCACCCCAGGATCAGGCTCTGCCTTTCTGCTGCTCCCTCCCCTGGGCTGGGCCCCGCCAAGGAGGCTGCTCTGCATGGCCTGAGCCCTCCCCGCCGTCCTGGGGACACCAAGTGACACTGGGGACACTCCCCGTGCCCTCCCCGCTGCCCTGGGGACACCAAGTGACAATGGGGACACTCCCCGAGGGCATGACAGGGTCAGCACTTGGGGCTGGGGACTCCTGTGCCCACCCCAGCCCGGGGAAGGTGCCCCTGTCACCCCCTGACAGGGGTGTCCCTCTGCCAGGCACAGCTGGCACTGGGGACGCTGGTCCTGGAGCCATGGCATGGCTGGGCACTGCATGGCACAGCCTGGCACAGTGCAGCACAGGGCAGCCTGGCACAGCCCAGCACGGCCCGGCACAGCTCACCCACACCGTGACACCCGTCCCCACAGGGCTGTGCCCAGCCAGGCCCCTGTGCCCTCTCACAGCACTGACCGGGGCAAGGCCCCTCGGGCACTGCCTGCCCACCTGGGCACAGGTGCTGGGCACCCCCAGGGCCAGCCTGGTGCCCACGGCAGTGCCAGCTGCCCTCAGCCTGCCCCAGTGCCCCTGGCACAGCAGGCTCTCCTCAGGGAGGAGATTTTTAGTGGCTGATATCTGCAGGGGCTGCCCTGGCACTGGCTGGGGCTGGCTGTGCCAGCTCTGCTCTGCTGGCACTGGAGCTGCTGGCACGAGTACCAGCACCGGTACCGGCACCAGCTCTGGCACCAGCACTGGCACCAGCACCAGCTTTGGACCAGCACCAACACCAGCACCAACTTTGGTACCAGCTTTGGTACCAGCACCAGCTCTGGCACCAGCACCAGCTTTGGCACCAGCCCCAGCACCGACACCAGCACCAGCCCCAGCACCAGCCCTGGCACAGCGTGGCACTGTCAGAGCACACAGGGACGGGCACTGCCCCGGCTCTGGG
>NW_005055440.1:4235-4474 GCF_000277835.1 Geospiza fortis
GTTCCTCCCGGCCCGGGGGTGACCCGGCCAGCCCCGCACAGCCCCGCCCCGGGTGACACTGTGACACACAGCTGTGCCCCTGGCACCAGCATGGCACAGATCAGGGACAGTGAGGACAGGCATGGCAGGAATCAGGGATCAGGGATCAGGGACCTCAGGACAGGCAGCTCAGACCTGAAGCATCCCCAGCACAGGATGAGCCCTTTCAGCTGCCAGAAACTTCTCCAAAAAGGATTTGC
>NW_005055440.1:4550-5201 GCF_000277835.1 Geospiza fortis
CTCACGGCGCATCCATCGTGGCCCCAGCCACGTGCCACCCGGGCACCCGCAGGGAGGTGGCTCCCCGCTGGCACTGGGACACACCATGGCCTGGAAGGGACGATCCACGAGTGTCCTCAGCCCTGGGCCCTGTCCCAGCACACCGTGGCTCCCAGCTGACCCCAGTGGGCACCGTGCCCGTGGCCCAGGGAGTGCTGGGTGGGCATCACCCGCGGGCAGGAGCTGGGGGGACCCTCAGGGGGCTCTGCTACCCGGGTGGGGGACCCGGGTCAGAGCCACCCAGGCAGGGAGGGAATGCCCGGCGGAGCAGAGCCACACGGGGTGGCACAGTGCCCCCGGGCACAGGAGGGCACAGGAGGGGAGGGACAGCCCTGGGGGCTGCTCTGCCTCAGCACCCTGGCACACGGGGCAGCCAGGCCAGCCCGTGGCACGCCAGGAGCTGTCTGTCACCAGCGCAGCCCCGCGGGGACACCCAGTGCCCCCAGCTGGCACCGTGCCCGTGGCTCACCTGGGCATGCTTGCGCTTCCTCCCGGGCCGCCCGGCCTTCCTCATGGGCGTGCCTGGCTCCTGCTTCTCCTCCTTGCTCGGGGTCTCCTCGGGCTCCTCTTCCCCCTGCCAGCCAGACACAGACAGGATGGTGGTTACAGCCC
>NW_005055440.1:7430-8200 GCF_000277835.1 Geospiza fortis
AGCCCTATGGGCACCCCCCACCCCTGTGCAGCGACCCCTCAGCCCTGCACAGACCCCTCAGCCCTGTGAGGACCCCTCAGCCCTATGGGGACCCCCCAGCCCTGTGCAGGGACCCCCCAGCTCTGTAGGGACCCCCCAGCCCTGTGCAGGGACCCCCCAGCCCTATGGGGACCCCCGAGCCCTGGCACCTGCTGGCACTGCCAGCACTGAATGAGGACAGAGAGACGGCAGCCTCGGGCAGCATCCGGTGCACAAGTGCCTGAGGGGGGGTCCCTGCCCCCCCTTCCCCTGTGCCTCGCTGTGCTGCGAGGCCAGGGCAGCACCCAGGGGTGCAGGGCAGCACCCAGGGGTGCATGCCAGCCCCAGGGAAACCCTGGCACCTGTGCCAGTGCCCCTGTGCTACCCTGGCTGCTGGCACTGCCCCAGCCAGCTGTCCCTCCCTGGCCTCATCCAGGCCCCGGCAGCATTTCGTGGATGTACGTGAAAGATTTGGGGGTGCCAGGAGAGGATGCAGCTGGGGGGCACCCAGAGAGGCCAGGGGGGTCCAGGGTGAAAAGCTGGAGGGGCAGGGCTGGCTGAGGGCTGCCAGGGTGGGGGCACAGCAGGGTCCCTGCAGTGGAACCAGGGAATGCCCCCAGCACCTGGCAGGACCAGGAACCCTCCCGGGGGCACAGCCGGGACCCCAAAAGCAGGGCAGGAGTGGGGGTGCAGCCCGGGCAGCAGCAGGGCTGGCACAGGGGGCTCTGCCGGTGCCGCAGCCCCTCGGCGCC
>NW_005055440.1:9435-10539 GCF_000277835.1 Geospiza fortis
GCACCGGGCTGCAGCGGGCACTGCCCCATTCCTGGGGGCACCAGGCTGCAGCGGGCACTGCCCCGGCTCTGCTCTGTGCCCGGGGGCACCGGGCTGCAGCGGGCACTGCCCCCGTTCTGCTCTGTGCCCACGGGCACCGGGCTGCACGGCCGCGGCCTCTGCCCCGGTTCTGCTCTGTGCCCATGGGTACCGGGCTGCAGCGGGCACTGCCCCGGTTCTGCTCTGTGCCCGGGGGCACCGGGCTGCAGCAGGCACTGCCCTGGTTCTGCTCTGTGCCCGGGGGTACCAGGCTGCAGCGGGCACTGCCCCGGTTCTGCTCTGTGCCCATGAGTACCGGGCTGCAGCAGGCACTGCCCTGCTCCCATGGGTACCGAGCTGCAGTGGGCACTGCCCCAGCCCTGCCCTGTGCCCCCCGTGCCCCCAGAACTGACCCAAAGCTCGGGGGCTGCCCATCCACCCCGCTCCTGGCTCCTGCCGGCAGCACTGCAGGGCAAGACCGACCGGGCCCGGGGTACCCCTGCCCCCGGCTGTGCCAAAAACGTGCCAGGCACATCCCAGGGACACACGGGGACATCCCAGGGACACACGGACACATCCCAGGGACACACAGAGACACCTCAGGGGACACACGGACACATTCCAGGGGACACACGGGGATATCCCATGGGATACATGGACATATCCTATGGGACACATGGATACATCCCAGAGGACATACGGACACATCCCAGGGACACATGGACACATCCCATGGACACACGGGCACACAGACACACAGGCTGTCTAGGGGACAGCCTAGGACATCCTAAGGGACTCACAGCCACATCCCATGGGACACACGGACACATCCCACCAGACACACGGCCACACAGCCACACGGCCACAGCCCATGGGACACACGGACACATCGCAGGGGACACACAGGCACATCCCAGGGGACACACGGGCACACAGCCATACCCCAGGGGACACACGGGCACATCCCAGGGGACACAGGTACATCCCAGGGGACACTTGGGTACATCCCAGTGGACACACAGGCACATCCCAGCAGACACATGGACACATGGCCACACGGCCACACGGCCACAGCCCATGGGACAC
>NW_005055441.1:0-1126 GCF_000277835.1 Geospiza fortis
TAAAATGGGGAAAAATTGGGGGGAAAACCGGGGAAAATTGGGGAAAAATGGGAAAAAATGGGGAAATTGGGGAAAAAAGGAAAAAACCTGGACAAACGGGGAAAATGGTAATTGGGAGAAATGGGGAAAATTCGGGGAAGAAAACGGGGAAATTGGGGGAAATTGGGAAAAAATGGAAAAAATGGGGGGAAATTGGAGAAAATGGAGGAAAATGCAGAAAAAATGGGGGGAATGGGAAAAATTGGGAAATGGGCGGGAAAATGGGAAAAAATGGGAAAAATGAGAAAACATTGGGGAAAATGGGGGGAAAATGCAGAAAAATTGGGGAAAATGGGAAAAGATTTGGAAAGTGGGAAATTAGAATAAAAGGGGGAGAAAACATCTGGGAAAATGGGGAAATGGTAAAAAAATTGGGGGAAAATGGGGAGAAATTGGGAAAAATGGGAAAAATTTGGAAAAATTGAGGGAATTTGGGAAAAATGGAGAAAAACCAGGGAAAGTGGGGAAAATGAGGGGAAAATCAGGAAGAAAGGGGGAAATTGGGATAAAATGGAGGGAAATTGGGGGAAAGTGTGGGGAAGTGCTCAGAAAAATGCGGGAAATGGGGAAAACGGGGGGAAATTGGGCTAAAAGGTGAGAAAATGGGAAAAATGGGGGGAAAATTGGGAAAATTGGGGAAAATGGTCAGGAACCAGTTGGAGTTGGGATCAAACCGGTTCAAACTGGGAAAAACCAGTTTGGAGTGAGGGAACCACAATGGGGAACTGGTTTGGACTGGGCCGCACCAGTTTAATTTACCACAAACCAGTTTAATTGAACTTAAAGCGGCTTGAATCACCCCAAATCACTTTATATCACTTCAGACCAGTTTAATTTGCCCCAAACCAGTTTATTTTGCCTAAAACCAGTTTAATTTGCGCCAAACCCGCTCAAAAGGCCTCAAACCAGCGCGAAATGGGACAGGCCTAACCACGCCCCTCTCCGCCTGACTGACAGCGCCGCTGTCCAATCATCGCGTGTCCTCAGTGCCTCTCCCCCAATCACAGCCAGCGCTGAGCTGCTCGCTCCGCCCTCTTCTTTGAACCAACTGCGGCCTCTGGCGCATGCGCACATCTCGCCGCGCGTC
>NW_005055441.1:1221-1414 GCF_000277835.1 Geospiza fortis
CCGCGCGCTCCCATTGGTTTACACGTTGATTGCCGTGCGTGTTAACGAATCACCGCGCGGAACGGGGCGGCGGGGGCGGGCCGGGCGCCTCTCGCGGCGCTCCCATTGGTTTACACGTTGATTGCCGTGCGTGTTAACGAATCACCGCGCGGAACGGGGCGGCGGGGGCGGGCCGAGCGCCTCTCGCGGCGCT
>NW_005055441.1:4793-6344 GCF_000277835.1 Geospiza fortis
AACCTCTTTAAAAGCTGATCAAAAAGCTCATTAAGCTAATTAGCCCCGGCGGAGGGTGGTAATTAACCCCTTCGGGGCCGTAATTAACCCCTCCGGGGGCGTGGTTTGGCTCGGGGGGCGGAGCGTCGCTGCGGGGGCGTGGTTTGTTTATTAACGGGTTAATTAATTGGCTCCGGGTTGGATTAACGCCTCGTGAGGGCGGGGTTGACCCCTCGGGAGGCGTGGCCTCGCCCTGATTAACCCCTGGGGTTAATTAACGCCTGGGGCCTAATTAATTACATTGGAGCCCCTACCTGTGCATAATTAAGCCCCATGGGGGCGTGGCTAATCCTTAGGGGTGTAATTAAGGCAATTAAGGATTAATAAACCCAGGAGGGGCGGGGCCTGTTCTGCTGTGGGCGTGGCCAGCCCGCGCTCTGGGAGCATAGAAAACTTTTAATTAAACTCATCAAAGGCCTAATTAGCGCCCCTGGGGGATGTTCCCGCTGAGTTTCGCCGCCAGATTCCCGAATTTCTCCTTTTCCAGCACATTTGGGGATTTCCCGCCCCTCCCCTTTAAACTTTTTCAGATCCCTGGGGTTTTCTCCTTTTCCCCCCAATTTTGGGAACCCAAAGTCGGAATTTTCCTCGTTTTTCGGGCTGAATCCCCAAACCCTTCTGGTCTGGCCCCAGTTAAACTGGTTTCCCCCCCTCACACTGGTTCCACCCCAGTGCAGCCCAGTTTAAACCAGTTTGACCCCAAATCCGACTGGTTTTCCCCCATTTTTCCAACTTTTCCCAATTTCCCCCCATTTTTGCTCCGTTTTTCCAATATTTTACCCAATTTTTTCCCAGTTTCCTCTAATTTTTCCCAATTTTACCCAATTTTCTTCCCATTTCCCCCCGTTTTCTTCCAATCTCTCCCCGTTTTCTCCCAATTTTTCCCCATTCTTCCCCAAATTTTCTCCCCATTTTTCCCAGATTTCCTCCATTTCCCCCATTTTTCTCAATTTCCCCCCATTTTTCCAAATTTTTTTCCAATTTTTCTCATTTTCCCCCATTTCCCCCATCTTTTCCCCATTTTTCCAATTTCCCTCCTATTTTCCCTGTTTTCCCCAAATTTTTCCCCATTTGTCCCAAATTTCCCCATTGTAACCCCATTTTTCTCCTACTTTTCCTATTTTCTCCCAACTTTTCCCAATTTTTCCCCAACTTTTCCCTATTTTTTCCCAATTTTCCCCATTTTTTCCCAACTTTTCCCATTTTTCCCAATTTTCCTATTTCTTCCCAACTTTTCCCAATTTTCCCCAAATTTTCCCCATTTTTTTTTCCCAATTTTCCCCATTTTCTCCCATTTTCCCCCAACTTTTCCCATTTTCCCCCAACTTTTTCCCATTTTCCCCCAACTTTTTCCCATTTTTCCCATTTTTCCCCATTTTCCCCCATTTTTCCCCATTTTTCCCATTTTTCCCCAATTTTCCCCATTTTTTCCCGGCCACGGCCGGTTCCTGACCAGTCCCCAGTTTTTGGCCCAAACCCCCAAATTTCCCCGTTTCCCCCCATTTTCCTCCC
>NW_005055441.1:7339-8804 GCF_000277835.1 Geospiza fortis
GCTTCCTTCATATGCAAATTAGGGCTGATTGAGATGTCCAATCAGGGGCTGGGACCCCTCGTTAGGGATGTTAATGAGGCATTGTGAGCAGTCATTGGGTTTTTGAGCTAATTAGCATAATCAATGGTTTTAATAATTTCAGAATTAAGTATTTATGCTAATTAGCGTGTTTAATGCTGGTTGTTAATTAGCATAATTAATTTTTTAACAAATGGCAGCAACAACAGCACTAATTAGCCCCTCGTTAGGGATGTTAATGAGGCATTGTGAGCAGTCATTGGGTTTTTGAGCTAATTAGCATAATCAATGGTTTTAATAATTTCAGAATTAAGTATTTATGCTAATTAGCGTGTTTAATGCTGGTTGTTAATTAGCATAATTAATTTTTTAACAAATGGCAGCAACAACAGCACTAATTAGCGCTGCTGGGCATCTTAAATTTTATGCTAATTTACCATTAATTAACAAGCACGGTACTTTACGTTTTATGCTAATTAACCCCTAATTAACAAGTAGGAAACTTTAAGTTTTATGCTAATGAATCCCTAATTAACAGGTAGGGTACCTTTAGTTTTTTGTTAATTAACCTTTAATTAATGGGCTGGATAATTAGCTAAAATTAATTAGCTGTTGGTAAGATTGGGGCTAATTAGCATTAATTGTGGGGAGGCTGCAGGCTAATGGCTCATAATTAATTATGCTAATTACCCTCTCTGGTGCTAATGAGGGCAGGGTAATTACCATAATTAGTGAGGGGCGTGGCTACCGTGGGGAGCCATTAACAAAACGCATTAATTAGGGTGATGGGGGTAGGTGCTGCTGATGCTAATGAGATGCTAATGAGATGCAAATTGGGGGTTCCAGGTGCATTTGGGGATTTTGGGTATTTTTAGTTCATTTTTGGGGTGTTTGGGGCGGTTCCAGTTGGATTTGGGATTTTTCAGTTTTTGGGCGGATCCAGGTGGTTGTGGAGGATTTTGGTCATTTTTGAGGGATTTTGGGGGTTTTTTGGTAATTTTTGGTTATTTTTGGGGTGTTCCAGGCGGTTTTTGGAGCTTTTTTTTTTAATTTAATTTTTTGGTGGCTCCAGGTCAATTTTTGTTATTTTTTGGGTGGTTCGAGGTTTGGTTTTAGGTATTTTTTTGGTCGGTTTTGGAGCGTTTTGGGTGTTTTGGGAGCTTTTTGGTTATCTTTGGGTGGTTCCAGGTGCTTTTTGGTGTTTAATTTTAGAGGTTTTTGTCAATTTTTGGGTGGTTTTTGGATGTTTTTGTGTTTTTGAAGTTTTGGGTGGTTCCAGGTGCTTTTTGGTGTTTTTTAGAGCCTTTCATTTTTTGGGTGGTTCTAGGTGATTTTTGGAGGATTTTTGTTATTTTTTGGTGCTTCCAGGTGATTTTTCTTTTGGGTTTTTTTTGGGTGGTTCTAGGTGATTTTTGGAGGATTTTTGGGTTTTTTTTTGGCTGGTTCC
>NW_005055441.1:9659-10524 GCF_000277835.1 Geospiza fortis
TTATGGTCAGTTATGGGGTTCTGTGAGGTGTTATGGAGTCTCTGAGGGTGGGACAGGAGGATCCCCACCTCAGGTTTGAGCAGTGATGGTCAGGGAGGTGGTCAGCAAGGTGACCATGGTCACTCATGGTCAGTTATGGCCACTTTGAGGGCTTTGAGCAAGGTTCTGTGAGGTGTTATGGAGTCTCTGAGTGGGACAAAAGAATCCCCACCTCAGGTCTGACCAATTGGGGTCAGGGAGCTCAGGAGCGAGGTGGCCATGGTCACTTATGGTCAGTTATAGATGCTCATGGTCATTTTGGGTGATTTTAGGTCAATTTTAGGGTTTTTTGAAGCTTGTTTGGACTCCACATGGTCAGGGAGGTGACCGTGGTCACTCACGGTCACTTTTGGCTGCTGGTGGTCATGTTGGGGTGGTTTTGGTGGTTTTTGGAGCGGGTTTGGACCCTGGGTCAGTCTGGAGTCACTGGTCAGTTTTGGTGGTCACTGCTGGTCATTTTGGGGTCACTTTGGGGTCATTTTTGGGGTCACTTTGGGGTCAGTTTTGGGGTCAGTTTTTGGTCGCTTTGGGGTCATCCCTGGGATCATTTCTGGTCATTTTGGGCTCATTTTGAGCCATTTTCGGGTCTTTTCTCCCCATTCTTGGAACCTCCTGGGGTGACCCCCCTTCCCAAACTGCCCCAAAACTCCTCGAACTGCCCCAAATCACCCCAAAATGACCTAAACTGCCCCAAATCACCCTGAATCACCCAAAATGACTCCAATTGACCCAAACTGCCCCAAATCCGTGCAGACATCAACCTGGCGGCCGAGCCGAAGGTGAACCGGGGCAAGGCGGGGGTGAAGCCCCAAACTGCCCCAAACCA
>NW_005055442.1:0-1690 GCF_000277835.1 Geospiza fortis
AGATCCACGTCTCTCCCTCCGCCCTGGAACCAGAACAGGACTGGGCCCTTGGCCGTCCCCAGGCGGGATGAGGAAATCCCGGCAGGCCTGGCCGAGCAGGACGGCGTCACGTTGAGAACCAGGAACGTCCCGCAGCCGGCTTTGGTGCGGGGTGCCGCCGAGGGACGCGAGCACAGCGCCCGGCGTCACGTTGAGAACCAGGAACCTCCCAAAGCCGGCTTTGCTGCTGGGTGTCGCCAAGGGACGCGAGCACAGCGCCCGGCGTCGCGTTGAGAACCAGGAACCTCCCGAAGCCGGCTTTGCTCCCGGGTGTCACCGCGGGACGCGAGCACAGCGCCCGGCGTCGCGTTGAGAACCAGGAACCTCCCAAAGCCGGCTTTGCTGCTGGGTGTCGCCAAGGGACGCGAGCACGCCGCCGATCTCGAGGTGACGGAGGAAAGAGGGCAGTTCAATTTCTGACTGCAGCGTTTGCAGATTTCCAAAAGCGCCGGCGGATTGGAGGGTGACAGTGCCGCCTCTGCAATGACGCTGGACAAACCAGGAGTCCATTGAGTGTCTCCTCCTCCATAAAGGAACGCAAACCAGCGGGTTATTTAGAGGAACTTCACTACAAGAACATCAATGACAGTGCCACCTCTGCAATGACGCTGGACAAACCAGGAGTCCATCGAGTGTCTCCTTCTCCACAAAGGAACCAGAACAGCGGGTTATTTACAGGAACTTCACTACGAGAACGTCAGCGTCAGGAGGCTTAGAACACCTGGACAAACCAGGGTGGCACCGAGGCAGCACAGCTGGAGGAGGCCCAAGAGAGCACGAGTGTGCAGAGGTAACCCCCAGTGCTCCCAGTAACCCCCAGTAACTCCCAGTATCTCCCAGCGGCTCCCAGTATCTCCCAGTGTTCCCAGTAACTCCCAGGATCCCCCAATGCTCCCAGTATCTCCCAATTTCCCCCAGTGCTCCCAGTGTTCCCAGTATCCCCAGTACTTCCCAGTGTTCCTAGTAACCCCCAGTAATTCCCAGTATCCCAGTGCTCCCAGTAACCCCCAGTAACTCCCAGTGTTCCCAGTATCTCCCAGTAACTCCCAGTATCTCCCAGTAACCCCCAGTGCTCCCAGTACCTCCCAGTGGCTCCCATGAACTCCCAGTGTTCTCAGAATCTCCCAGTAACCCCCAGTATGTCCCAGTATCTCCCAGTGCTCCCAGTAACCCCCAGTAACCCCCAGTGCTCCCAGTATCTGCCAGTATTTCCCAATGTTCCCAGTAACCCCCAGTATGCCCAGTACCTCCCAGTAACTCCCAGTACCTCCCAGTGGCTCCCAGTAACTCCCAGTGTTCCCAGTAGCCCCCAGTGCTCCCAGTATCTCCCAGTAACTCCCAGTGTTCTCAGTATCTTCCAGTAACCCCCAGGATCCCCCAGAACTCCCAGTATCTCCCATTTCCCCCAGTATCTCCCAGTGCTCCCAGTATCCCCCAGTAAGCCCCAGTATTTCCCAGTGTCTCCCAGTAACCCCCAGTATGCCCAGTACCTCCCAGTGGCTCCCAGTATCTCCCAGGAACCCCCAGTGTGTCCCTGTGCTCCCAGTAGCCCCCAGTGCTCCCAGTACCTCCCAGTTTCCCCCAGTACCCCCAGTTTCCCCCAGTAACCCCCAGTGTTCCCAGTACCCCCAGTGTTCCCAGTACCCCCAGT
>NW_005055442.1:1903-3682 GCF_000277835.1 Geospiza fortis
GTTGAACGCCAGCACGCGGTCCTGGACCGTTGCCTTCTGGAGGCGCGCGCGTTGAACACCAGCACGCGGTCCTGGACCGTTGCCTTCTCGAGGCGCGCGCGTTGAACACCAGCACGCGGTCCTGGACCGTTGCCTTCTCGAGCGCGCGTGTTGAACACCAGCACGCGGTCCCGCCGTCGATGGGAGCAGCGCAAACACCTGAGCGGGCGGCGATCGCACACTGCAGGGAACTCCAAAACCGGCGAGGGAAATCGAAGGGCAGACTGGGCAGCCCGACAGCTTGCTCGAGAGGTGCAGACAACAACGGCACTGACACCTTTGAAGCTCAATGTATCCCAGTTCAATTTGCCTCCAAAACCAAAATACTCAGTGGAAGATGAGAGGCTGGCGCGTTTGCTGAATGCACAAAGGAATTCAGAGGTTTGGTGTGTGACTGCACAAGGACAAACAGTGGCACCCCCCCTGATAATGAGAGAAGTTCTACAAATTAAACAGAACAAATGTCATTGGGGCGCAGAGGCATTGGTAAAATTGCTAAAGCAGAGTTTAATCTTGGTAAGGATGCTAACAATGGCAAAATCAGTAATGTCAAAATGTGATATCTGCTTGAAGAACAACCCAGTGGCCAGGCAGGAAGAATTCGGGTAGGAATAGAGCCAGGAGACTGTTGGCAGGTGGATTTTGTAGAATTGCCAAGAACTCGAGGATACAAATACCTGTTAGCGGGGGCTGACACATTTTCTGGATGGCCAGAAGCCCTTCCCTGTCGCACAGACCAAGCAAACAGTTAGGTGGTTGTTACAGGAGATTATTCCCAGGTTCGGGTGTTGTCATCAGATAGGGGCCCCGTTTCATGGCTACAGCAGTGAGAGAGGCCAGGAGATTGCTGGAGATAACTTGGGACCTCCACACACCGTGGAGACCCCAGGCAAGCGGACAGGGAGAGAGGATGGACCAAACACTAAAAAGGCAAATCAGTAAAATATGCCAAGAAGGCAAACTGCAGTGGCCCCAGGCTTTGCCAACAGCACTGCTGAGGATTCAGGTAAAGCCCAGGAGTGGGATGTCAGCGAGTCCTTGTGAGATATTGCATGGGAGCCATATGGATCTCATGAACCTCACCCTGATGTGCACGGAGATCAGTCAGTCCTTGTGAGATATTGCATGGGAAATGATATGGATCTCTGAGCCTCACCCTGATGTACATGGAGATGTCAGCCAGTCCTTGTGAGATATTGCATGGGAGCCATATGGATCTCTGAGCCTCACCCTGATGTACATGGAGATGTCGGTCAGTCCTTATGAGATATTGCATGGGAAACCATACGAATCTCGTGAGCCTCACCCTGATGTACCACGCCACAGAAAGCAGGAATTGCATAATTATGTTCTGTCTCTCGGGAAAGCTTCAGCTCGGGTCCGGAGCATCCTCGTGTGGAACAGACCGCTGGCTCTGCAGAATCCAGTCCGTAACGTACATCTGGGAGACGAGGCGTGCATCAAAAACTGGAACGAAGAACCGCTGAAAGAAAGGTGGAAAAGGTACTGCTGACCACCTGTACAGCAGTCAAAGCATCTGGCGTGGACCCCTGGATTCACTACAGCCGAGTGAAGAAAATCCACCCTGGGTCACGGACTGTGTAAGCTGTGGAACCAGCAAGGCTGCAGATAAAATGTGTTTAATTGGTTTGGGAAGATAAGATGTGTTTAATTGCTTTGAGAAGATGTGTTTAATTGCTTTGAGAAGATAAGATGTGTTTAATTCATTTGACAAGATGA
>NW_005055442.1:4083-8704 GCF_000277835.1 Geospiza fortis
TGGATAAGATGTTTTTAATTGCTTTGAGAAGATAAGATGTGTTTAATGGCTTTGAGAAGACAAGATGTGTTTAATCACTTTGAGAGGATAAGTTGTGTTTAATTGCTTTGAGAGGATGTGTTTAATTGCTTTGAGAAGATAAGATGTGTTTAATTCCTTTGAGAAGGTAAGATGTGTTTAATCACTTTGAGAGGATAAGTTGTGTTTAATTGCTTTGAGAGGATGTGTTTAATTGCTTTGAGAAGATAAGATGTGTTTAATGGCTTTGAGAAGACAAGATGTGTTTAATCACTTTGAGAGGATAAGTTGTGTTTAATTGCTTTGAGAGGATGTGTTTAATTGCTTTGAGAAGATAAGATGTGTTTAATGGCTTTGAGAAGACAAGATGTGTTTAATCACTTTGAGAGGATAAGTTGTGTTTAATTGCTTTGAGAGGATGTGTTTAATTGCTTTGAGAAGATAAGATGTGTTTAATGGCTTTGAGAAGACAAGATGTGTTTAATCACTTTGAGAGGATAAGTTGTGTTTAATTGCTTTGAGAGGATGTGTTTAATTGCTTTGAGAAGATAAGATGTGTTTAATCAGAGGATAAGTTGTGTTTAATCGCTTTCAGAGGATAAGTTGTGTTTAATCGCTTTGAGAGGATAAGTTGTGTTTAATTGCTTTGAGAAGAGGTGTTTAACTCCTTTGAGAATGCTATCAGTAATTGTGCTAATGTTATGGTCATTAATGTCTTTGGGATGTTGAATGCAAAACCATCCACTCTTCATTCTAGAAATGAAGAGAGAGGTACAAGCAGGAACACAGGTGATAAAAGTTTCTAATGCAGTTCAGGCCGAGAATGTAATGATTGGATTAGTCAAAGATTTGGCCAAAATGCAAAACACCAGCAGGATAACCGCCTGTCTGCCAATGCCAAAGGCAGCAGGAGACCCAGTAAATTGGGGAATCATAACATCAAAACTACCTGAAACACAAGGGAACAAAACAATTGCATGTAAACAGGTACCCGAATCGAGGTAAGCAGCCGAGGAAACCTGGGAGAAAACAGAACATGGATGAAACCCATGAGCCAGGAAGGCTGAATTCTAAGTGATGGCACATTAGGAACCCTTATGGGAGCATCAGGAGGCATCAAACAATGGCAATGCTATTTGCCACACTGTAAAAGAATTATAGAAAATATCACAGAAATTTGCTGTGAAAAACATCACAGCAGTTTGCTGTTACAAACTGCTAAATACTCGTCTCAGCCAATCGCACAGAGCAGAAGCACACTGACAGACAGTTTAACCAATCGACGTGAACACACGTAGCTTGAGTTCAAACAACGCTTGCTTGGTCATTTATAAGAAATCAATGCGTAAAAGTCTATTTGTAAAATTCAGCTTTGCCACGGATACTTCCTGCAGCTTAGAAAGCAATTCCGGAACGTTGACACAGGTCTGGTGTTCTGTTCCTCACGCCTCCCTGCAGCTGAACGAGGTGCATCAGCAACATTAACAATTCTGTCATAACTAAGGCTTGTCTGTTTTCCCACAAACCTGAAACCATCTAACTTTGTGGATTCCTACACCACACCTGGCAACAGCCCTGCAAACTGGTTGTGCTTGCAGAGGGATCAAACATCCACAAGGCAGAGTGAATTGTAAAGCAGTTGTAGGATGCATCAGGAGTACAATTCGAGGTCCAGGACAATTTGTATGGGCAACAAGCGATGGTACCTGGACAACACATCTGCCTGTAGATGGGAAAGTAAAGGAAATTATTTTAGGCCTCCCAACCTTGTGTCCAATTTGGAAAAAGTCCCCATTTAGTGGCAAACACGAACTCCTGCGGATAAGAGCAAGACGAGAAGTTCTGGACAATGAAAATTCAGATGACACTCGGCAAGAACCCTCCAGTGGAGAGAAATTTGGGTGGGCCCCAGAGTCTTTGCTTGGTCCTACAGCAAACTATCAGAATAGAGAAATGCTGTATGTGAGAAATGCACATTATATGGCTCTACGCAGATATTTACCAAATGGATTTCGATGTAGGGATTAGTTGTGCTGTATTAACATTTTAATAGTGGATGTAGTCTTGTAATTAGAAGGTAACTTTTTTGTCACAAATAAGAACTGTTTTAGTGTAGTTTGTTTTTCTTTTCTCTCCCTCTAAGAAAGGAAGGGGACACTCTTATCGAATAAACAACCACAGGACACCTAAATCTTTCAGAGAAAAGTATTTATTGCTTTCCTAACAAGAAGAGATGGGCTCCGTTCAGCCTCTTTGGCGCTGTGGGGATTAGGTGAAAAAGTTGACACTGACCAGACAAGATCCTGTGTTTCAATAAGAATTTATGCATCATGGATGAAGTGTATGAATATGCAACAGGCTATTGCTCTTAAAGATTACTCCTTTTGTTAGATGTCAAGACCCAAGACACACCTCTAGCTGTCCAAGACACCAAGACCCCTGTTAAGAGTCTCAGAGACCCTGTCGCAAAGCCCAAGACACCTGTAGTTTTGATTATGACCCATGGAGCAAATTACCAACCTTATATGAAGATCAGCAAGCCACAACAGTTTAAGTAGAATAATAGTGAAATTATCACGAGCTAGAAAAGAAGATTTTGAGTTTTTTAGTATGAGAGTTCAAGAAGCAAGATAGAGGGAACTAGGTGTGCCCAGCCTTTCTCCTTCTTCTTCTTGGCCTCCATCTTCTGCTGTAATGTTAGCACTTAGAGATTAGTTTAGAATATAAGTGCACTGTCTAACATGAGTGATAAGTATTAGAAAGTAAAAGTAAATATGATATACGTAATTTGTAGTACAAAAGACGACGCAGCCTTGGGGCGGGCGGAGAGTGCCTGGAACTGTCTTGCTGAGCTGACCTCGGCAGAGCAAGAGAAAATTTTTTATAGATGAGATAAAATAAACAACCTTGAGACTGAAAAATGAAGAGCCCTGACTCCTTCTTCAAGCGCCGAGCTGAGAAAAAAGACTTTCGAACTTTTCTCGAAGTCACTCTGACCAGCTAGAGATCCCGACAGTTAGAGGTGTGTCCTTTTTCCCGGGCCCATGCTGCCTGGAAAGAGGTACCCGGCCGTCCGTAACTCTTTGTCTTTATTGTCCCATATGGTCTTAAATCCTGATGGTCCAAATTATTATTACTCTGATTTATTACTATTTTTATAACCATTTTTTTTATTACTATGAAACTTTTAAAATTTTGAAAACAAGTGATTGGCGTTTTTCACACCGTACAAACTTACAGGCCAAGCAAGAATCGCCCGGGAAGGATTTAAAGAATTAAACGTACAGTTACAAGCCACCACAAAAATGACTTTACAAAATCGACTGGCCTTAGATGTGTTACTCCTGGAAGAGCATGGAGCATGTGGGGTTTTAAAGGGACGGGTTGATCACTGCTGTGTTCACATCCCAAATGTAACTGCAGATGTAGAGTGTGACACCAATCAAACAAACAGAGCATGAAGCACAAGAAGAGCAAAAGGATTTGACTACGAGCTGGTTAGGTAAAGTCTTTGAAGGGTTAGGGTGGAACGCGAGTTCATGGGTTAAATCTGTCATGGAGAGTGTGATAACCTTACTAATTGTATTCTTGGCAATTTGGTTAGTTTACAGCATATAAAGGGGGAGGTACAGAAGAAAACGTCCTGGAAACAGAGGATAATAAAGGCGCTGACACGAGATCCATGCCCAGCATCTCCTGGTTCTCCAGTTCGTGACAACGTTTACATCAACCGTGGATTTGAAAAATCTCCAGCATGAATTGAGAGATAAAGGACTGTACGGAGTGAAAACATTTACACCTACAGCGAAGGGAAAATGCGTTCAAAGGGGGGAGGATGACAATGGGGGCGCTGGAAAATGTTAAAGATAGACCCTGGAAATGTTGGGCTTTGTGTTTTGCCAGATCACTGCACCTGCGTGAGCAGTGTGATAAATGATATAACTGTTAGATGTGATGATTGTTTAGTAATTAAATATAATTGTTATAGAACCATAAGAAGAATCATTACGTTAGAAATTTAAGGGGGAACCACGAGGGGCCACGCCTGGCTGAAATCTATGTGTTCAACAGAACAATATGAGTTTAATAATTAACATGAGAGTTATATAACGATAGAATACAAAAGCATGTTGATCTCGAATGCATGGTCAGAGTCAGATTTGGGTCCAGACACAGCCCTGACACCCAGAGCTCTTCAATAAAAGCACCGACATATAATCTGTCCTGCGGTTGTATCTTTCCAAATGCTAACACCAGAATCTCCCGGTGCTCCCAGTAACCCCCAGTGCTCCCAGTATCTCCCAGTGTTCCCAGTAACTCCCAGTATCTCGGTGTAATCCCCAATAACTCCCAGCGGCTCCCAGTATCTCCCGGTGTTCCCAGTGTGAGAAATGCATGTATTTTATGATTGGCTTTTCGCAAATATTAAAATGAATATGATATGTGTTGTGTTAGCAAGTAATGCTGTATTAATTCTCTTAAGTACCGTAGAGTTTTAGGTTATAAAAAAATTGCCAAAATAGGAACTATGCTATATAAGATGCTTTGTTTAAAAGAGAGGACTCGCAGCGAGATAACAGCCACAGGACACCTAAATCTTTCA
>NW_005055442.1:10331-10511 GCF_000277835.1 Geospiza fortis
TGTCGGGTCCCGCCCCTTCCATCCCCTTTACCCCTCCCCGGGGTGGGTCTTGTGTGGGTGGTGTTTCCCCGGAAGGCCCCGCCCAGGGGCGTGGCGTCAGTCCAGTGAGCCGCGCCCCCTGATCCTTGCCGCGTCTGATTGCCATGGCAACGAGACAGGAAGTGGGGCGTGGTTTAAACA
>NW_005055443.1:0-8347 GCF_000277835.1 Geospiza fortis
AAAAGAGAATGTCCACCCACATTAGAGTAATAAAATTGGCCACCTACATGGTGGATTTAAGCAAACAGCTCAGAGAAATTGAGAAACACGTGGCTGGACCTCGGAGCAAAGAGCTAGATGGGCCAGTACATAACATACAGCCTGGGGATTATGTATATGTTAAGTCTCTTACAGAAAATACTCTAGAACCACAGTAGGAAGGAACGTCCCAAGTGCTTCTCACCACCTTCACTGCAATCAAGATCAAGGAGCAGAATGCCTAGATCCATCACTCTCGAGTGAAGAAAGCCCCAGGAGCCCCTTAGAGAGTAACACCAAGGCACAATGAACTGAAACTAAAACTTACTCGAGCAAAATGAGTGCATTGCAGCCAGAAGTAGTTCGTAATTTCATTTAGAGAATTGTTTTGTATATAATTATAACTGGAGTCTTAGAATTAGTGAGTACCTCTATCCAAAGCAATGCTGAATAGCCTTGGTCCCAAACTTTTAATCAGTATACTAGATCCATAAGAGAACCTTCTGAGATAAAAGATTCAAACCTATCCACTGTAGTAATTCACAGAGATCAGGTATATGAAGAGCAAGAGAGGCAAAAATGAGAACTGTAGACACTTCTAGGGATCAGAGGAGAACCACTGCTGTATGCAAACACCAAGAAGTTTGTGATAGCCCAAGTGAATGAGACTGTTGGTGCAATTTCACCCTAATACAGCCTGTAGAAGTGACTTGCCTTTAAGGTCGTGATGCTATCGGGCTCTCATTTAAATTTAAAATGGATACTACACTTTTTACAATAGCAGGACCTTATACAACTCACCCTAATACTCAAATAGTTCAGACCCAACCCAAACTTAAACCTGAAGTGTATGAAATAGGCCCATATGTAGTAAAGAATGTAGGTGAAGAACAACTGTTGTTTAATCCAGAATGGTCTCTCGAACATGTTGAATTGCTAATGCAAATTAACATCTCAGAAATCCAACCAGCCTGCTCCTCTTTCCTAAGAACATCCTTTGAAGGCTAGACAACTTGGTTACAAAGACAGGTATACCTCAAGAGCAGAATAAGAAAAGATCTAACTGAGATATTAGGGACAAGATTAAGAGTTTTAAATAGAATTGATTCAGAAATACTGATGATTAAGCTGGCCACTGCAGCAGGTAGCCTAGCAAAATTGAAGCAGCCTTTACAGTCATCTCTATTGGCATTAGGAACTAGCCAGTGGCAGATTTCAAAAGTACTGCCAAAGTAAGAAAAGGCCGAAGTCCAAGACCACAAGCTAATAGTAGAAGCGCTTAGTACAGTTCAAGATAATGTGTCTTTAGCTTTCAGTTGTATACAAGCACAGTTATGGATGCAAACAACAGCAGCTCTGATCATACGGGAAGGAGGTGGAAGTAATTTTCCAGCTGAAATTCAGAAAGTTGTCTAAGATAATGCGATTGATTTTGAAAAGAAGTTTCAATCCTGGTAGACTATGGTAAATTTCACTTATGATTCTGCTTCTAATGTGGCTACTGCCTTTGTGCTTACCATATGTAATGCCACTGTTTACGTTATCCACCCCATCATTGCACTAGGACTAAATCATGAAAAAACCATGCTCTACCCTTCAGAACATAGAGTGTGCGCACGAAAGATAAATGAAAAGTGGCAAACAGTAAACTTAGAATCCTGCATTACTAGAAAACAATTAAGATTCATTTGTGAAAGCAATACTATTAATGCCCAAGATGTGTGTCTAGACACTGAACAGAGTATTTGCCACTTCGAGATTCATCCAGTCACTGATCAGAAAACTGTGCTCATATATACTAGTAAAGGTTGTGTGTGCTTGAGAACTGTTTGTGCTGCTGTAAAAATTGATAACAACGATGTTATTTTGTCTAGTAGAAATCATTCTAATTTCTGTATTTGTAATTTTTTTAAGATTATCAAGTGTGATTTTTCATACTTAGCGCCAGTGACATCCCACCAGTTGATTAAAACCACTTACACAATGTATCACAGACTATCACCTACTCCTATTAAGATAGACCTTACATCGGTAAAACAATTAATTAAGTACCAAGACCTACTGGGGATCTTGAAAAAAATCCAAGAAAGCAGAAAGAAAACCTTAATTACTGTCCAACATGATACAAAAGAAATAACCCGAATTCTACAGAGAATAAAACAAAATGCAGATCATCACTAGTGAGATGTGATCTTTAGGTAGTCACCAACTGTAAATAGAATCTTTAATAAGTTGTGTCATCCCATTGTAGTTTTGTTAATATTAGTTAGAATAAGTTTAAAGTTATCCATTATATTGCTAATTTAAAATTAGAGAATACTACAGCGAGTAGCTGTGTTAACCTCCTTATCAAATGTACATAGTAAAGCATTAAGAGACACTTATTGTTGTAGAGATTTGCATTAAGTTAAAGAATTTACTTATTTTCTAGGAAAGGGGGGAAATGAGACAGAGTGGAAATTTTCCAGAGTAGAAATCCATTTTGATTTAAGTGAAATGTACATCTTTATGTCTGTAGTTTGAAAACATACCTGTTTACTCTGACTGCCTGTTCTCGTAAAAAGCCTAAGCTCCGAGAAAGGCTGTGCTCCAGCTGAAAGACAGAGATAAAGAGAGGGAAGACAGAGAAACAGAAAGACTGCTGTGAGAGCAGGTCAACCTGACCTAAGAATTCTTTCTGATAAAGAAGAATTTGCAGCAAATGTCACGCGAAATTCGTAAAAATGAATATGTATGAACCTATTGTGAAATTGCATGCATATGTATTTGAGAGAGAGATAAAAAAAGATCTAGAGTTCCCAGAAGTGCACGTCTTCTAAAGAGAGTAATCTCCCCATGCATCCAGTGCTGTAATAAACATACCAGCTTTACAACTTTCACAAAAGTTGTGGAGTTTTGTCTCCACAAAACACATTAAAGAACATCCTTTGTTAAGAAAATTTTTATATATTTCATATTTTGCAAAACAGCAGCCATTTATTTTCCTGAGAGATTCAGTCTATTTTAGAGAGGATCAGAAGGAAATAACATAGTTTTAAAGTCTTGTCTATGGTCTATGACGTTGCATACCTTTGTGTGTCAGTATTCATAAATCATGAAATGGTCATGGGATCTTTTCTCTCAAATATTAAAGCAATGTTTAAATGCTACTTAGGCTTTAAACAATAGATAAACTATTTGAGGACATGTTTTAATGGTGAACATGGTGGTGATGCTAGGTTGATGATTGGACTTGATCATCTTAGAGGTCTTTTACAAACTTAACAATTTTGTAATTCTACAATTTTAGTAGTTATGTCTTCAGCCAATCAGCAGGACCAAAATCTTACTTTAAACAGCCTGGAGATAACAAACGTGAAACATCAGTAAAAACCACTTTTATGTACTATATATATGATATATTTAGGATTGAAATAACTATAAAATGTTTGAATACACGACTGATTGCGTCATTATCAGAAAAGTAAAAGCAAGAACTAGTCTTCTGATTTTACTTTACAGCTTCAAAACCCTAAAAATCATTCAGTAGGTTACTGTAATTTTGCATTGGTTTTGCGTGGCAAGGTTTTGGTAGCAGGGACGGGACATGGCTGGCTTCTTTGAGAAGCTGCTGGAAGCTTCCCCTATGTCCAATAGAGTCAATGACACCTGGCTCCAGGACAGAACTGCCACTGCCCGAGGCTGGGCCAATCAGTGATGGTGGTAACATCTCTGTGATAACATATTTAAAAAGGGGGAAAATTATTGCACAGGAGCAACTGCAGCCAGAGAATAGACGAGTGAGAATATATGTGAGAGAAGCAGTTTTGCAGACACCAAGGTCAGTGGAAAAGGAGGAGGAGGAGGTGCTCCAGGCACCAGAGCTGAGATTCCCCTGCAGCCCATGGTGAAGACCATGGTGGGGCAGCTGTATCCCTGCAGCCCATGAAGGTTAACAGTGGAGCAGAGATCTACCTGCAGCCTATGGAGGACTCTACACTGGAGCAGGTAGATGCCTGAAGGAAGCTGTGACCCTGTAGGAAGCCCACGCTGGAGCAGGGTCCTGGCAGGACCTGTGGACCCATGGAGAGAGGAGCCCACACTGGAGCAGGACTTGTGACCCTTTAGAAGGGACCCATGCTGGATCTGTATGTGAAGAACTGTAGTCCATGGGAAAGACTCACATTGGAGAAGTTCACGGTGAACTGTCTCACATGGAAAGGGACCTCATGCTGGAGCAGGGGAGGAGTGTGAGGAGTCTTTCCCCTGAGGAAGAAGGAGTGGCAGAGATAAGGTGTGATGAGCTGACCACAACCCCCATTTCCTGTCCCCTTGTGCCACTGAGCCCAGAGGAGGTAGAGAATTCGGTAATAAAATTAAGCCCGGGAAGAAGGGAGGGATGGAGGGAAAGGCATTTAAAGATTTGGTTTTATTTCTCATTATCATACTCTGATTTGATCAGTGATAAATTATTTTCCCCAAGTCAAGTCTGTTTTGCCCATTGTGGTAATTGGTGAGTCATCTCTCTCTGTCCTTGTCTCAACCCAGGAGCCTTTTGTTATATTTTGTCTCCCCTGTCCAGTTGAGGAGGGGAGTAATAGAGCAGCTTTGGTGGGTGCCTGGCATCCAGCCAGGGTCAACCCACCACAGATTTTCACAAATAAGAGACAGAAAAATGCAAAATTGCATTATTTAGGGTCACATAAGTTGAATATTTTTAAAATATGAACTTTGGATGTATTGTCTTTTGAGTTGCCAAATTTAAGGGCTGATTTTCAACATCAAAAGCAGACATTGATCTGTGTTGGAAGGAGGGCTCATTTACATCAGGTCAGGCACTCCATTTGTGTAATCAAATTTTAGTCATTTTTTTGAGTGTTTGCACCCAAACATTGTTTACTTCAGAAGTTTGCAGGTGGAGGCACTTGATAATTTATATGCTTTCTTTATCCTGAAACTGTGCTAATATAGAGATGCCTACTAATTATAGAATGAGTAAAATATAAAGGTTTCTTTTTATTTTCTTTCTCTTGATGCCTCTACTATTTTCTTCCATTTTTTGGGAGAAAAACAACCCTCAGTGACTTGTCCTTATCTACTGATCTACTGCTATCTTTCAAACCCATCTGTGCCAAATTTTTGCCCTTGTAAGGTGAGTGACCAGCTATGTTTTATTGTAAATAAATATCATTAAGAATAGTGATAGATGCTGCACCACATATGTTTATACAGATTCTCTGTGAATCTCTGTGTAGGAAAGGGTTACAGTTTGAAGGAGAGGTTGTTTTTCTTTAAATAATGATCACTTTGCAAATTGACTATTCTTGTTCCAATATAAGACTAATTTTGGTAGACCAGCTCATTAAATCAAGTTAAATATGAGCAGGACAGTTCAACAGATAATCACAAAATGTTTTTTGGGGGTTTTTTGGGGGTTTTTTGCTAGATTTTAAGTACATCAAATGCATAGTGTTTTACTAAATAGAGTGAATTCATTAAAATTTAATTAAACCTTTATTTCATTACTGTTTTAAAAATATGCTTTAATGTTGTTGTGGTACTTCAATTACTTCAGATCCCTTAAATGGGAGGACTTTGGTCCTAGTTCCAGATTTGCTTTTGCTTCCATCTTTTTGTACTGTGAGACTCTAAATAGGGCAGGATCTCATATAAAAGTGTAATTTATTGACAACTTTGTTTTTTCCACTTAAAAAATGTTGATGCCACCACATATCTAGATATAGAGATATTAAAATCTTAAGAAAATTATTACTAAAATAAAATTAACGAACTACAGTAGGCTTACCATAATGAAACTGGAATGTAAAATATGCCTCCCAGTTCCCTCAGGGAGAAGCTTGAAAGTGTCTGATGAGTAAACATGAAAAATGGGTGAATGGGCGAAAATTTAAAGGTGTTTTTATGCTTTATAAAGCCATTGTCCTCAATGAAGTTTAGTAAGTACTTTACTTCTCTTGTGATTGATCTCTAGGCAGCAGTTGAGATGGTATTCAACTTTGCTATGGTTTTGCAGATTTTTCCTGGTATCCTGAACATGGACCTTTATTGTCAGGAAGACAGGAGACTGGATATATTCTGCTGTTTTATAAGGTGAGAATGTATGATAGAATTACAGTACACGAGATGCATCCTTTTTGTCTTTACCAATCAGTGCTAATGTCCCTTGTCAAGAGTGGGAGTTCTTCATTGCAGCGGGACAGCAGCAGGGTCAGTATGTTATTGCCATGTTTTTTATTGCTGAATTACATTGCTACACTCACACACACACACTTTTTCCTTTATTCATACCTACATCCATTTTAGCCATTGGAGGACAACTTTCTGGAAGCATGTAAAAGAGCCATGCTTTAGTAATAGCTGTATTTTTTGAATTTTATGGGGTATGGCTGGTATTGGTAAACCTTGGAAGACTTAATTACAGTCTCCTATGGAAGACTGTAAATAACTTGGGCTACTCAGAAGCCTTCCTTAATCACTCTGTGCAATTTTTTTTGCTTTTTGTGCCTTGAAACTTAAATACATAAAAATAATGTAAAAACTATAAAATTACTTCTCTTTAGCCTACTTCTTCATAGGACTATGAAGAATTCATAATGATCAGTACCATTGCAAGGTAATGATTGATAATTTTTCTGTTATGGCTTCAATAGTAATTTAGAATGGTAGTATGCACACTCTTACCTAATGTACATCCAGTTCTGAGGTCATGGGTAGACTAGGAGGAATCTACTGCCATCAGCAGAACCACTGCTTAGAGATAAAGCATATTTTCTACATTAGTTTTTACTTTTTCCTGCAATGAAGAGGATAACCTGCATTTCTATACATGTACTCTCACATGCATCTCATAATCAGTATGTAGAGAAATGCCTTTGTGTTCTCAGCCTTTTGCACCCATGTGGGAGCAGACACAGTCTGACCTTTTTAACTTTGATGTCAGAGAGAGAAAGCGCTCTCCTAAATATGCTTTTGAGGTAGTCATTAGAACAGGGAGTTGATCGGAAGCCAGGACTCCCTCTTTCTGTTTCTGATTCAGCCACAGTTTCACTGGATGGTCTAATGTGCTTGAATTTTGGAGGCCCGATTCTCAGAAGCACAGAGCTGCCAAGCCTTCTATTTATTCCTACATCTAAAGTTGTACCAAATGAGAATGAAAATTTGAGCTGATGTACATATGAAGAAATTCAGTTAATAAGAGCTTGTTTGTTTAGGTAGGCAACATTTTCTTCCTTTTTGTAGGATTTTTCCACTTGGTGAAAAATCTCTGATACTGTTTTCTATCAGCAATTTGCTTTTATTTACAGAAGGAAGCTTGCTTATGACTTTTTTTCTTATGAACTAGGTATCGACTACTATCAGTGCTTCAAAAAATGCTTCTGTAATTTTGTCTCTTCATGTTGCCTGTCCTTTCTGACAATTAATCCTCATATATGTTTAAATAAATTTTAAAATACAGAGTCAGTGTATGGCAGGTGGCTTCAACCTGCCTCACAAAAGTCTGAGATGTTATTCAGAAGGTCCAAATATTATTTTCTAGTTACTTCAATAGTTTTCAACAGAAGAACTCAGCATGTCATGCATTTTGATCTTCTAAATAGTTTCATTCTCTGCATGGTCATGTAGATGTAATTCACACACATATGTGATGCTTTCAGACTGTGTGCAACTACCTGGTTATTGACCTGATTAGTATATGTAATAAATAGAGTGATTTAAGTGGATGCCAGTGTCTTCAGACATGCTGGTTCCTTCTTTCTTGGGCACAAAAAACATGCAGAAACAGTCTCAGAGGCCCACACTTTAAACCATATCTAGGAAATACTTTCTAAAAGTGCAGAAGGAAATCCTCATTAAAAAATTATGCTTAATTAACATAAACAATTTAACTGTAGTGGAAGCAGTCTTTGATGGAAGCAGATTATCCTATCTAGCCTGATTAAAATGAATACCTATCAAAATGCGAACAATGTTTTTCTCTTGCAGTCCGTGTGCCACTAGAGTGATTCAGACTGAGCCTCAAGCATATGTGGAAAATAGTGATAATACTTACTACAGTACATCCTCATACAGCTGTCAGAGTTTTGTACATGAAACTCAGATTACAATGCAGTCTACAGTGCAGTTACACACAGAATATGATCCTCATGCACAGGTTTATTACACCACAGCAGAACCTTGCTCAGCAATATCTGTGCAGCCAGTGACAGTGATGCAAGATAATATCAGCTGCCAGAGCCCAGAAAGCACAAACTCAACAAGAGATTTGCTTTCCCAGTTCTCAGATTCCAGTATGAATTGCCTCGAGCCACCCTGTATGAAATGGAAACTG
>NW_005055443.1:8395-10477 GCF_000277835.1 Geospiza fortis
GTTTTTCAAAACTAGACTTCTGCCTTGCCCAGTAGGACAATTATCCTGACAATAGTATTAAATATCAGCAATTAATGGAATTATTTTGGAATTACAGTTCTTAATATTTTTACACAATTTCACACTTTAAAAGTTTTATCTTGGTAGTGCTATAATGACATACTTTTCAAACGCAAGTTGTTAATAAGGGTTTTGGTGACTTTTGGTAACCTAAGCTCATGAAGAGTGAAACCCAATTTACTTTTTATCTTCATCAGCATATAAATTTCCTGTTCACTAAAACACAAATTAGTTTGGCCTTGTAGTGTGTGTATGTGTGCATAAATATATAAAAGCTTAAAAACATAGTCATGGGCATTAATTTTGAACCTGGTTCTGTGTGCTATTATGAGTTCCTAATTTCTTTAGGAACGTAAAACCAAAGGCATTTCCATTTTCTGTTGCAGATTGTGGTTATTTTTCTATTTCTGGGTTTACTTGGGCTCAGCCTATATGGAACTACCCGGGCTAGAGATGGACTGAATCTCACAGACATTGTACCATGAGAAACCCAGAAATATGACTTTATTGCAGCACAGTTCAAGTATTTCTCATTTTACAACATTTATATAGTGACACAGAAAGCAGACTATCTCAGTCCTTATGTCCAGCACTTACTTTATGAACTTCAAAAAAGTTTCAGTAGTGTGACATACATTTTGTTGGAAGAGGATAAGCAGCTTCCCAAAATGTGGTTGCACTACTTTTGAGACTGACTGCAAGGTAAGAGAGAGAACTGCATGAACTTTTCTTTTTAATTCTACAGTAGCAAGTAATTATTCACTGTAGTAATGACCTTCTCTTCCAATACAGTCACATGCTTTAAAGTACACTGTCTTGGTTTGGAAAGACAGGTGTCTGCTAAGGAAGTCAGGAGTCTCCCCTGAAATGGAAAAATGTAAACCCCCTCCCTCTGAATTGTTATAAATTTGAAATTAAGGGGGGCTCTCAGGTAAAAATATGGGAGCAGGAATAACAGTTCTTTATTAGGGAAGAAAATAAAAAGTTAAAATAAACAATGCAGTAAACTAAAACAACACTGACAGTCAGAACACAACCTGACACCCTGTTGGTCAGGGTGTTGGTAGCAATCCAACTGGAATTGTGGCTACAGTCCTCCTGGAGCATCAGGTGTGGTTCAGTTGGAGCAGTGATCCTGTAGAAAGATGTAGTCTTCCTCTGAAGATCCAGTGGAAGAGGCACCTGTTCCTGTGGGAAAGCCAGTGGAGAAAGCCGTGCTGGTGTCCCAGAATCTCAAGATCAGATCTGGGTAGGAATGCTTGGCTCTTCCCCCTGGGCGGAGCATCTCACAATGGGATGCTAGCGTTCTTATCAGTCATGCAGTGACATTCAATAGCCTCAGGTCTGTCTGGATTGGCCCAGATTGGATGTTTAGAAATAATGGCCAATCCAGAACTGAGCTCGCTCAGACACAGTCTGAGAGCGGGGTTTGTTATCATTCTTTACTTTTTCTATTCTTAGCTTAGCAAGCTTCTGAACAGCTCTCCTGCTTTTTCTTTTTAGTATAGTTATAGCATATGTATATATCTTAAAATAATAAATCAAGCCTTCTGATAATGGAGTCAAGGATCTCATCTCTTCCTTCACCCAAGAACCCTTGTGACAACCATCACAGATGTCTTCCCGGAGGGAGGAGTGGTTGTGGAAGAGATAAGGACAACTGCCCACTTAACAGAAGACAACTGCCATACAGATGGCAAGTAGAATACAATTTGCTTGGCAATCCAGGACATATGCTGAGGTTTTGATCTGAACTCAGAAATCAATTCACTGTTTCTCCAACACTTAAATTCTTTGTGGCTAAGGTTACTCCCCAATAAAGCAGTTTTAAAGGAACTTTAAAAGATGATATCCATGAGAGGTCATCTCACGCCATTAATTTCTAAATGGCTAATGAGGAATTCTGCTTTGTAATCAATGTCCGGATTCATGTTTCTCCAAACTCCCTTTGAAAACAGGCTCAGCTGTCATATGTGGTCAAATCACCAAGTCAAAAGTGTTATAAATGATCAAATCGGTAGC
>NW_005055444.1:0-7363 GCF_000277835.1 Geospiza fortis
AGCCTCTGGTATGGCTTTTATTAATATTGGGAGCTTTGTCTCTAGGGGAACAGGGAGTTTGAGATCTCGGCATAGCTCAGGCTGTGGCCGCAAGGCTGCCCACTAGCAAGCAAGAGTAGTTATCAGCTCTGATAGTGATTTCAAGCTCAAGATTTCAGCTGGCTTGCTAGGCAGTGATCAGCTTGGCCTTGAGGCTTCAGCAGACAGAGAGAGAGGAGAATGAGTGGCACAGCGTTCCGCAGAGATGGCTTTATTGAAGAAGTGTGTGAAGAAGTCCCGGTCAGCTCTCATTCTGAAGAGTGGGCTAAAATATGCCCCTTTTATAAAGTTTTAGAAGATTCAGATTTGACTAATAGTAAAAGTCCTAGCCTATAGAGTCACAGAAATATGCTCTAAGGCGAGAAGTCAGGGAGTCAAGAAGTAAAATTGCCGTCTCATTCTTATCATTCGATTCTCCACAGTGCTTTCCCCATGTCTGTAGAGACCGCTACAGTAAAGGTCTATTTTTGTGTCAGCACAGAAATCAGCCTTTCATTTCCTAGGCTGTTAACTGGAACCACAGCAGCTGCTGCGTGATAACGCAGTGCCAGGCACCACAGGAGAGTAGGTATGAAACACAGCCCTCAGTGTGTCCTGTGGCAGCTGGCACATCTGTTCAGTGCCTTCTAGATGAGATCATAGGGGGGAAGTAAAGGAAGGAAAAGTCTCAGAAAGGAAAAAAAAGGAAAAATAGAAAATGCATATTAGTGGAACATACTTCCAAATAAAAGTACCAGACCTGTCATATGTGTGTACAGGTCTTTGACTTCAAAGCAAATGTAGCTCTCTCCTTAAAAACAATTACAATAGATAAATAAATAGGATGAAAGGCTTGTACTTCCTAACCCCCTTCATTTCCTTGTACACTGGCTATAGACAGGGTGATTCTATCTTGTTCTGCTATTTTGATCTTTGTGCTTTGAAGCAAAAATAGAAAACACCAGTGTCTTAAAAGACACCCCTTTCTTAATTACTGATTTGTGCAAGAGGCACTTTCATGTTACCAAAGTGTGATAAGCAATAACAAGATTAATTTTAAAAGCTGACCTTTGAAGCACAAAGCTTCAATCCTTGCTCAAAATTTTGTCCTTGAGGTTTGTACCTTACCTCATTACCTCATTTTGAGGTAATAATAATGAGGTTTGTACCTTACCTTATCCTTACCTCATTGTAAGGTAAGGATAAAGCACATCATTTTAGCTAAGGTTGTGCTCTCATAATAGGATAATTTTTGGTTTTCCTCTCAAGTATTGTGAAGTAGCCTATGTTGTTGCTGTGGACATGAAATGGAATGAAGGGTGGTGCTGCAGGGTACACATTAGTTAGGGCCAATAGTAGAACTGTATTTGATAAGATCAGGTACTTTACCTACATATATCCACCCAGTGCAGTGCACATCAGATCACACAGAAATGTATCACTCCACAGCATCCTTGATCTAGCCAACGATTGCTGTTGATGTTACTTAGGATGTTATAATTCTCTTGACAGACAAGCTGACTAAAGAAAATGAACACACACAAAGCTGTAGCCAATGCAGTTGAACTGAGTTCTTGCTTTTCCATTGAAAGAAATTGCACTGCTTTTTTTTCTACTACTACAACAACTACTACTACTACTACTACTATTATTGTTGTTGTTGTTGTTGTTGTTGTTATTATTATTAGATAGTTACTCTTACCTAAGTAGCATAGTAGGATACTTACGACTCACATCTGGGAAGAGAGACACTGATCGTATTTTGCCCAGGTGTAGGAAAGAAATTCCATTGTCACCTGACCAGAAGGGACTTGGAAATGTTTCAGTTGCTTATATATGCTGCACAAAAATTCTCACTTACTTCTGTTTTGTCATGTTCCTTCCCTAGTTGTCTTCCTCCTGTACAGAAATACTTGGTGCTAAATGCAGAATATTTGTGTGAATTGAAGGAGCTCTCTCTGCTGATGCCCAGAACATCCTGGCAGGAAATCTAAAAAAAACAGAATGAAAGATTCCAGTCAGTGAGAAACCCATGCTGGGAAGAGTCTCAGCAGGGATTATTAGCAATTGCCTTGCTGCCTCACTGCCCAGCTGCCATAGTGATCAGGAGAAATGAAAAGCCCAGGAAATGGAGCACAGGCTTTTCTGTCTTCTTCCCCTTCCCTCACTCATTCTCACATTTTTTGTTTTGTTTTGTTTTGTTTTTTTTTTTTCTGGCACCCCACCTGGTGATGCAGGAACCACCTTAATTTGCTGTCTGTGCAGAGGATTCCTGTGTGCAAATGTTCCTGGAAATAGTGATATGAAGAGTTTCCTGAAAAGGAGCTTGTCTCTACTATCCATCGTTATTTAATTGGAGTAGATGCACTTAAATTTTAAAGAGATAGTCTTCAGAAATTACTTTGTATCCTAATAAGCTCTTTACTGGCACATTAAAAGACCAGAAAAAGAAAGTGAGCTTTTTTTTTGTGAGCTTTTTTCTCAGTGAGCTGAAAATATTAATTACTCATCAGCAGTGAAAATTACCGAGTTTTCAGAATAAATTCTAGAGAAATCACTTGCATCTTTATACTACCCAATGTAACACCTGTGATTATAGCAGGTTTTCCTTCTAGATCCTGGACTAGTCATGGACTTTTATGTCTTTCTTCAAGTAAGGCAGGTGCCCCTACTTGGTTTCCAAGGACTTGTCTAAATTTATTTATTAAAAGAAAAATAAATTAACCTGAGTGAATTAAAAATCTAAACTAGAAGTAAGCTATTTTAGTCTCTAGAGATTTGAAGCAGTTTTAAAATAGTTATAATTTGATACAATTTTCCTGAGAGTTTTGTGGACTTAAAACCTTGTACAAGTAGTACTCAGACTTTCCTAGACAGGCCCTTTCTCTCAAGCCAGCATCTGACCTTTAGTTTGAGAAGTGCTCACCTAAAATTTGCAGTGAGACAGAGCAGAGAAACTGCTAACACTCTGTGCTTCTCACACAGATGCAGAATTTGCTAGTGGAAAGAGTTCACTGAACATACAAAATATCTTTATTCCATTTTGCAAAAGAAAGCAAGTCCCCGGGGAATAATTCCAGCAGTCCCTGGGGGATAATTCCTCCTGACTCTCAGTTTGGAAATCTTCTGGTTTGCCTTTTCACCTCATTCTCTTTTTTATCATCAGCATCTTTTTATAGCAAAAAGTACAGTGGTCCAGGCCATTCTTCTATGTTGCAAGACAGAGCAAGTAACTGAGAGCCAAAGTATTTTAACAGATATTTTGAAGAGCTACTAGACTCTATGTCTAAATTAAAATGTTTGTCCCTTTCTTTGAAATACTCTGTGTGCAAGAGTCAGATGGTTGGAGCAAGACAGGAAGGAGGTTGGATCACCACTAAACTGGCCAAGGTACATCCAGTTTTCTGAGTGTCACCAGGCTTGCAGTATTTCTGCAGCTCCATCACAATTTAACACATTTCTGTGCTGGCTCACTCTGGTCTTCTTTTAGCTATGAACAGCCTTTTTTAATGGTTTGATTGGAGAAACTAAAGAAGCAGAGAAAAAGGGGGTGTGTGTGGTGGGGAGGGGTGCCCAATAGTCTCTAAAGTGAACTGGACTACAGTGAATGTATTTCTGTCATCTTCAGATGTGGGCAGCTTGGGTAGAAGAGATTACAGGAACAGGATTTAATAATTCATCTGCAAGATGAATTAGCTACTGGTAAGAGCCTGAAAAGTGTGGTTGTGGTTGTATATAGGAGACTTTATAGAGGGAAGACTTGGGAAATATATGATGAAAAGAACTAAAACCAAATGGACAGACCAGGATTAAAATGAGATTAAAATACTTCAGCCTTTTTAGAGAATACTAATGTCCCCTAGACAGCCAAGCCAGCATGAATTCATCCCTGCTGAAGCTGTGTTTCCTCTGACTGCTGCTGTCTAAAGTTAAACACAGTGGCCCTGACATATAAGCTCATTGTGTTTCCAGTAAACAGCAAAGGACTTTGAACACTCTTTGTCCCCAGTGGTCAATATTTAGTCTGAAAGAAAAAAAGAGAAAGCCACTGCCACTCTATGTATTTGGTTATCCTCAATATTGTACTGATATTCAAAATAGCCATCAGAAATGTCTGCTGCTTCTTACAAAACAGAATGTAAGCATGAAATATAGGGAGTTTTACCCCTATAAATGATTAGCAGGGGAAAAACCTTATTATCAAAGTTAGCCTCTGAAGTGAACAGCAGATACCTACAAGGAGAATATATCCATTGTGCAGCTGACAGTACAGGAATAACCAGGCAATCATCTGGTATCTGTATGTAAAGGAATAGTGCTGTCACTACAGAACTTCTCAGTGTTTGTGGAAGAGGTACAGCCTTTGCAGGTTACTTACATACTGGCACAACAAGTTATGCTAAACACATTATTCATTCCTCCTGCTGGAATGCAATGGCTTTGGATTTTTCCTAAGGAGACCAGCCTTACAAAACTTTTTTTCCTATATCTCTTTTTTTTGTCTTTTCTGTCTTTTCACAGGTTCCTCCTTGTCCCAAGTAAGTGTTGCACACGCTTCTCAAATTTCATTGCAACTGGCTGAAGGAGGTTAACCTCAAACATGTGTTTGCTGCTACTTCAGGCAGTGCCTTGCAGAGCAGAGCTGTGTGTCCATCCTGCTGAGCAGAACCTTAGGACACCCTGAACAGGAAGCTGTTTGTTTGATTTGTTGGCTGAATAATCAGCACAAGTGGCTCAAAATCAACTGGAGTGTGCAAACCCTTGTGCCCTTGCCTTCTGGTAAAAGCATGAGGCAGTAGGAGGAAAGCCAAGGAATCGGGAGGGGACAGGGCACACAAGTTGGAGTGAAGATAATTTGACAGTGATGTGCAGGACACAGATAACACAACTCAGAGGACACCAGGCTTCTCAGTTCAGCTCCCCCAAGACCATGAATGTCTGCCCTGCCTGCACATTGAGCAAGTGTCTAAACACCACCTGCCTGCCTTGTCCTTGCTTATGAAAAATGGGAGCTGTACCTGATCTCAGGCAAAGCAAAAGAAAATATTATTCCCATTGCCCTGCACAAATGCTCAGTGCCATCAGAGCTGTTACAGTGGCAGAGGGGAAAGGTGCTTTCACAATGGAAAGTACTGGGATCTGGATGATTGGGCTGATCCTTTGCTACCTGGATAAATTCTCATCCCAACATTGTTTCTGATCATAGTTTTAAAGTCCTGTCCTGTTATTGTACAGACTGAATAATTTCATAAGTAACTATTTCTTCTGAGCATTTCAGGTTGCAGTTAGGTTACTGCAGGAGCAGTTGAGTCCCCAAATGTTCATCTCTGCTTTCCAAAGCCCTCCCAGCTTTCCAATGCCATTTGGTGTGGGGAACTGCAGGGACAAAGTGACCCAACTAAGACATAACTCACCAGAAGAAAAAGTTCATTTTTCAGCTACATCAGTGTCTCTTATACTTGTGCACAGCAGGAAACATTCTTATGATAAGAATGGATGATCAGGAATTACAGGCTTTCCCTGTCATTCTATGCCACTGCCCCAAAATCAGTCGAGAGTTTTATCCCTCAGTCTTTTGGGTCTAACAGAAGGTGTTTTAAAGAAATAATTGTTTAAGGATGAAAGTCAAGTGTACCCTGAAAAGTGTGCAAGTGAGCAAAGAGGAAGTTGAGAAGATTGCACAGAAATCACACAAAATTACAATGACCTAAATATTTATTCCCAAAGATAAAGCCTTTGGGCCCACTTTTTTTTTTTTAAATTTATTATCCCTGGTAATAAATTCAGCTGGCTAAAACATCCAAAATGTAATCCTGGGTGCAGTGTGGTAGGTGTTTCTGCTGATACTGCTCAATAGTCACTCTCCTACATGCACACTGACACAGAAGTGGAAAAAAAAAAAATTTTTGTTTCTTAAAATTTCTGCAACTCTTATCCTGGAAAGAACATAATAACGGACCTCTTAGGAATGTAAAAGCTTTTTCCCACCTCCATTACTCTTACATACCCTTTTTTCTCTGCTTTTTTCCAGAATCTGCTGTGTTTTCAGTGCATCAACTTTGGGAGGCATGAGAGCATTTAAGTGGAAGGTACAGTATAAATCACTGTCATTAAAAACAGAAAATGAGGCAGAGGTGGTCAGCAAAGAAAGATTTAGGAAAGCAAATCACCTGAGAAACCATGATTTCTTTATTATTTTGAGAGTGTAACATGCATCTTAGTAAGCTGATGGACTTTCCAGCATGCCTAACCTGTTTCTAGGAAGTCACTACAGGAACCCATTTGTGGTGCTTGATTGTGTTGTTAATTTTGGGCATTACTGTTCCTGTGGCTTTTCCCTCTTCTGCCATGTTGTCTCAGCAACAAAAAGCCCTAGGTGTGGGACAGCAGAAGGAACACTAAGGATCACAGGCCTGCAAAGCTGATTTCCTTTGTTCATCATGATTATAAGAGGGAATAATATAAATTGCTATGTTAAAATTAAAGAACATATATCATGCTAGAAGCTTCTGATTACAGGACTGGACACTAGCAAAATTCTAGCTGTGCTCAACAGAACAAGGTATTTTACTGAAAGGACCTAAGGGATTTTTTTCTTGGTATGTTTTTATTTTCTTTCCCCAAGATTCTTTTAAGATATAAGAGAGGTCTGAGCCTGAAAACAGTTTAGCCCAAATACATGCACTTGCATTTTCTGGAGCCTGCAGGTACAAACCCAAGGAGTTCCTACAATGGCAGACAGCAAACTTTCCCTGAAGCATCTTTCAGGTAACCAGTTAATTAGGTATTATGGTCACAGGGCTGTGTGTGTATACAAGAGCAGGGAAGTGGAACACAGAGAAAAGCACTAGGGGGTTGGGAGGGAGGGGGAGTGAACCAGTCAGAGGCAGTCTTGGGGCCAGTTTGATAAAATGTCTGAATCTGAACAGGCTGATATAAATTTTTGTGTAGCTACTGAGCTTCCCCACTTCAGCCAATACACCTGTGAAGACTTCACTGCAGACTGAGAAAGCTTTTACCTGTCAGAGTGACACACACATAAAGAACCTGCTGGTGACTCCTGACACTTTCTGCTCGAGTTTGCGGACCCTGTGATCCTCTCCCCTCCTGGGAGTGAGGCGAAGGGTCCGGAGCATCCAACAGGTCCCAGCAGGGGAGGGCAGCGCCCCGAGCGCGGGAGCTGGCGGGGACACCTGGGAGAAATGACATCGGGCAGAGGGGACACCCGGCAAAAGTGACATCCGCCAGAAGTGACACTCACTAAAGGTGACACGCGGCCGTGGTGACACCGGGCAGATGTGACACCTTGGCTGGGGAGGGCCGGGGGAGCTGCGCTGGCCCTCCG
>NW_005055444.1:7476-7889 GCF_000277835.1 Geospiza fortis
GAATGAGGAGCTCCGGCTGCGCAGCCGCCACCGCTCCGGGCGTCCCCCTGGGGCTCGGGATTTACTCCTGAACCTGCTTCCAGGGACCGGTCCCCTCCCCGGCGTGCGGTGACCCCCTCCGGCCATCTCCCCTTCCCCTCCTTCCTTGAGCATCCCCGTGCTGGCGGATCACATGTTTGGTCTTTGATGCCTTTAATCCCACCCTCAGCGCCCGAGAGGGAGGAGAGAAATTCGCGGAAGAGAAGCGAGTCACACGCCGAGAGCAGGATCCCGGCGGGAGCGGAGCTGCGGGAGGGAGGGAGGCGGGAGCGGCCGTGCGGGGCTGCCCAGCGGATCGGGTAAATCTCCTGCTCGGATCGGGGAAATGGCCCGCTGGGGTCGCACTGTCCCGGGGGAAGCCCTTCCCCGCGGGG
>NW_005055444.1:7910-10438 GCF_000277835.1 Geospiza fortis
GGAGGTGGAAACCCTCCAGGGATCGAGGAGATGTTTCTGTGCTTGCTCCGGGGATATGCCTGTACATGGTGACGAGCGAGGACAAGTGGCCGGAGCCTGGCCGCGCCTCAAGAAACGGCCCCTCCCGTAGGGGAGGTGAGTGGAACTCCCAAGGGAACGGGGAAAAGCCGGCCAGCTTCTGCCCTGAGCTTGGTAGCACCCGGAGGAGCTCTCGCCCGAGGTAGAAGCGTGGCCAGAATCTCTCTGGTCTGAAATCCGGGCAAGGAGCTGAGGACTGGGCACACTGAAATGCCCTCCGTGTGTGTGTCTGCAAGGAGGGCAGAGAGTGGAGGTGGGATCAGCTTTTCTTATCTAACGCCCTCTCCTCTTTGACCATCCTCACTGAGGTAACTGCCATTAATCCCGGTGCTTTACGGGTCACCTTGTGCTACCTGGCAGCTCTCCCGAAGGGAACGAGGAGCACCTCAGAAACCAAATGGCCGAAGTCGCTGACATTTAGAGTCAAAGGCTGCTGAGGAAATCTGCATTTGTGCTGTGATGCAGCAAAACGAGAAACGATGCTGATGTACACTACAGGTTCCTGGGCTGGCTTCTCCCCTGCAGTCACTGAGAAAATAATTTATGTACAACCATTAGGGCACATCAGGTTCAGCAAGCATTTGCCAGCACAAAAGCCAGGAGGAACACCCTCCTGCACATGTGAAATCTGCTGATTTCTTTTCTGTTCAACAAGGGCATTACTAATTGTACCACAGATTATTTTTCAGCTCCTCATTTTCTCCCCTTGGGGCTCAAGCAGATCATCAGGATCCCGCAGAACCAGGGCATTCCATTCACCACGCCTTCCTGTGCAGGATAAACACTGGTTCTTGCGTTGTGGGGGGAGGGGAGGAAGAGGGTTTATATTCCTCAGGCAGGAGTGGTGAATACAGGGAAATCAGTAGTTTAACAATAGTAGAGAGTCTCTTCAAAGAGGAATGCTTTCTATCAATATGGTGAAACATTTTTCTTTCAAACAGAGGTTTCAATCAGAATACTCTGGCTGTTGTCTTGTACAGTTTTGCATTTTGATTGTTACATAGATCTGTCCCAACTTGAAATTTACAGGTTTGTCATCAAAGGCCTTTGTTTGCAAATATTCTATTTCCTTATTCCTGTGCTTTATTATTCACAGTCATAAACAACAGTAAAGCTACAACATCTGCAGTATTAGCAGCCATCACCACATCTGTTTCCTTTTCTCTCCCTCCATTCTTACACCCACAACTCTACTGGCACAGGTGAATTTTTAAGAGAATTCATTGTGGGAATAACGAAAAAGTGTTATTAATGATTAGATAATAATCTAATTAAATTATATTTAATGATAAAAATTGCAAATTGTGATTAAGGACTAATTCAATTATAATTTAATGGTGATTTAACAATAATTAATAATTAAGCTGTAATGAAATTGTAATTAATTGAACCATGTTTTAGTTTCTGATTTCAACAATGATTTAAACCATGATTAGACTTTGCTACTTACTACACTTACACACCTAAAGCTGTAGCTGGATGTATAAATGTCATGAACATACAATATACATTTACGCTAAATGTAAAATGTGTTACCTCATTACAGACATCAGGTGCTGGGTGAGGGGGTCTTAGCCTCCAGGAGTGTCCTTGAGCAATGTCCCAGCTCACGGGGAGATCTCTGCCCAGCCACCCAGGAGAGCTCTGTGGGCTTGCAGGGGCCACAGGAATCTATAGCCCTCAGGGACTGAGGTAGCCAACGCCTCTTTTGTATAGGTGCAGGGGTGCAGCTGTAGCAGCTCCAGGTTTGTCTAATCCTGGCTCAGGTGGGTACCTTTAGCTCCTGTAAAACATGGCCTAGACACCTGAATTCCTGGGAAGACAGGCCTGGCAGAGTCACAGAATAAGACAGCTTGGAAGGGACCACAGTGGGTCATCTGGTCCCACCTCCATGCTCCAGCAGGGTCATTCCAGGGCCCATTGCACAGGATTGTGCCCAGATTCTGAAATGTCTTCAGTGAGGGAGACTCCACAGCCTCTCTGGGCAATCTATTCAGTGCCCAGTCATTGCACAGGGAAGACATTCTTCCTTACATTCAGGTGGAGCTTCCCAGACATCAGCTCCTGTTCCTCTTGTCCCACTGCTGGACCCCATGTCCATCCCCCATCCATCCCCCAGGCCCTTCCCCCAACCTCTCCCTGGAGACACTGACGGACATGGATCAGGTCCCCTCTCAGCCATCTCTTCTTGAGGCTGAGCAGCCCCATCTCCATCAGCCTTTCCTTACATGACAGATGCTCAAATCCCTTCATCATCTTCTGCAGCACAGGTAGCTTTTCCTCCAGCCTTTCCAGTCCAAGGGAAGGGGATTTGAAATCTGGCAAGCCAACAAATCACAGGATTGGTGCCACAGTGAGGATGCAGCTTGGACCATAGGAGGTACTTGCAGAAACCTGTTGGGACTGCTGGGGTCCTTCTGACGCAGAGAGGAAATTTCAGTGACAGACTC
>NW_005055445.1:0-4587 GCF_000277835.1 Geospiza fortis
ATAAGGAATGGCCCCAGAATGTTCTTCCTTTTCTGTACCCTCATTGGTTTAAAGTCTATTGCAATGTCCCCGCCTTAGTTTTTTTTAATGGTCGTCCTCCTCAATCCACCCCTTTGCAGTCCCCTGCTCCTCCTGCTATTTGACCCTGACCCTAAACTCCACCCCTACCCTGTCATATAAAACCCATAACCCTACCCCCTCGTTTCTTGTCTTGGACCCTGGCACAAAAAAGGATGCCGGATTTTGCTAAACCAAGACCCATCCTGTTGCCTTTCTTTGCTGTTGGTCATCGGTCGCTGCCTGAGGGAGTTGTTGCACCCCTCGCTGTGGCGGAATGCACCAAGTGGTGCCCAACATGAAGCCTCGACAAAGAGGTCCCTGAAGAAGTGTCTCCTGCAGCCTCCCACTGCAGGACAAAAGTCGCTGTTGGCACAGCCACTTCCCTGAGGAGAACCCCTCATGATTTAGTGAGGGCTATCCAAAGGGCGACCAGGACCCTCCAAAGACTGAAGAGGCCGAAGAATTGCCAGAGTATCAGAGGCCGGTCGAGGGGCTGACCCCCTGCCCAGCAGATTTTCGTTGACCCAATGGCCATAGGCCAAAGAGCAACTGTAAGTTATATATTAGGGTCTTCTGCTTTTTTGTTTTCCTTTTTCTGCTGGGTGTGGGAACGAAGTTTGTGGATGGGCAACAATCTTAGTCACCCTAAGCTGAACCCTCCTCAAAGAGACATCTATTTCCAAGTTGTAGATGCCCTTGTTGCTCAGGGAATTCATTTTTCTAAGAGAAATTTGAAAACATTTGTTCATTTTCTTCTCAAATACTTTACGAATGCTATGAGGGAATCAGTTTTATCGCTTGAGTTTTGGATATGGTTGGGATCAATTTATTTGTTTTACAAACGGAGGGAAATTTCAAAGTGAGCAAGTTTTATCCTCTTTTCCATTTATCCTTATTTTTGTTCTGTTTATGATTCAATTAAAAAATCAGGGGAAAATTTGGGAAAAGTTTTGGGGCCCCAGTTCAAAAGCCCTTCCCCTTCTTCCTCTCCCTGTGTGCCCAAACCCTCTTCCCCACCTGAGGGGCGACAGGCAGGCAGTCGTTGGTGTGGTAGTGGGGATTTGGGGATCTCTCCCTACCTGTGGCAGTTTTGAGATGTTTGGTCTGAGTCTGGGGTTGTTTGTTCCATGTCTTGTCGTGGTGTTATAAGTAAGTTTATGAATTCTCCAAGCCAATCAAGAATCCTCTGAGCCAATCAGAATACCAATTGAGAATTTATTAGGCAAGGACAACAAGCAAGTTCAGTGCGCTGGCGGCCAGGAGTTTCTGCTCTCCCCGGGCCGCAACTGCCCACCCCTCTGAGTTCGTCTTTTATTTGCTTCTTTCTTCTGCATACGTGCGCCTGCTCCAGTCTGTTGTCCAGCCTGTTGCTTGGGGTCTTTTCCTGCCTCTTGGTGGTCGTGAGTTGCTTCTCAGCCAATTTTTCTGTATTTTGCAAGCTAGCAGGATTCGTATCTGGGTAGGGCTTCCTGCTTGTGCTTATCGAGGGGTTTTGTGCTTTTCCTGTTAAACAGGCCTGTGCAGTTACCAGATTTCCTGCTAAGTATACGATGCCTTGTGACATATAACATTCAGGGCTCCTATAGTTACATTACATATCTTGATGAACAAACATAAGTTAACTATAACAGTGGCAGTTAGAATAATTCCAGATTTTTCCCTGTTTGTCCCCAAAGTTCCTGCCCCTCTGTCTGGAAAATTCCCTGTCAGTTATGAATTTTCCCCTTTTGCCATTGGTTTATGCCCAGGTTATAAGTTGCCGTTCTGGCTAGCCAGACCGTCTCGTCTCGGTTTCCCGCTCTCCTCCCATATAAAAGCCGCTGTTTTCTCAGTCTCCCTGCTCTTTTGCCCCTGTTCTCCCCTTCGAATTTCATCTCCCTGTGTCCCACCTGGCGCAGCGCCGGGACCGGCGGCTCCGACCTGGCTCTCCGCTGCGGGGGAGAGAAACCCCTGCATGGTGCGGCGACTGCTGTCTTGTTCCAGCAACGGAAAGGATCCGACACCGCCCGGACTGCTGCCGCTGTTGTTCCGGCCACAGAAAGGTTCTGCTGCTGCTGAGCCGCTGTTGTCCCAGTGACGGGAAATCCCACTGCAGAGCGGGAAAAGAAATAAAGGCAACTCGGAGACAACAAGCAAAAAAGCCCTTTCTTCTTCCTTTGCTTCCCTCCTTAGACGTAGGATCCACATTTATCGGCCGCTCCCAGCAGTTGGGATCCACGCCAGTGGCCGAACTGTGATTCCTGCTTGCCCACGGCGGAATAGGAACGCGGCCAATCCCTGGCGGGTGCACGCTGAAAGAGAAAGGAGTTCGGAGGGCGCAGGTGACCGGCGCCACAACTTGGCTAATGGCGCGATGTCACGTTGCCACTCACCACAGGGTTGCTATTGATCCCCTTGTTATAGACACATATTATAATATTGGCTTTTTGCAAATATTAAAATGTATTTTATATGTGTAATGTTAAAGTAACTTTGTTATGAAGAAATAGTTTTCATTTCTGTTGTTAATAAAGGTTAGACATAGTAGTGAAATAGCTATGCTTGTGTTAAAATGCCTGCTTGGATGGGATAAGATCCAATTAACATAGGATAAGGACACCTGCTACAGATATGCCAACTATCAGCACTCACCGTCTGAAGACAGTGTGGACCAAAAACTGGAGGTAATAAGAATGGACTAAAACCACAACCAAGGAATCCGCATGCTCTAAAAAGGCGGACCCAAGGAGGAGCCATGCTAAACAGTTCTTGGAACATGTAAACTAGTTCGGGGAAAAATTACTATGAATAAGGGTCTATGAATATGCAACAGACTGATGTAAGGGAAAAGGTATTTAAGGGGATCCCCGATGGTAGTGGGGTGATCTTGGCTGAGTGCCAAGATGCACCTGTCCATAATAACCTTTGCTCTATGGTCCATGTCTCCTATTGTCCTTTATAAAACTTTTTACATTTTCACAGGAGAGTGAACCTCGTTTTTCACACCCTGATGCCTCCCAATCCCCTCTCTCCCTTTGAAATGGAGGTTTTGGGGGTTCGCTTAAGTTAACAATATGAATTAAGCATTTAAATTTTAGCTTGTAGAATTGTGTGTTGAATTTTAACCTTTTACTTAAGAAACCTCTGCCGTGGTACAAAGGGCATAGCAAAATGCAAATTTCTGAAGCTTCTTGCCATAAAGAACAATACCGGGAGAAGACCAAGAAATGCGAGAAACCCGGATAAAGGGGCTCCTCTGTTTCCAAGCTGATAAAAATTGACAGACGTACTCAGATAAGCACCAAGGGACCAAAGCACATGCACAAAGGAGAAAAGTTCAAAAGTTCAATCACAAGGAAGACCACGGCCTTCAGCCTCAGAGACCACCGAAACACCCCCATGCGACCACCACAGCAAACAATGCATGCTCAGAAGGGCGTGGATCTAATTACCATGCAAGGCTAGGACAGGTGGGGCCAGGGGTTGAATATGCATGGAAAGGTTGTGCAATGTAATGTATGTGGAACACCTTTGTGAATAAAGATGTGGCTCAGACCAAGGCTCGGGGCACAAATTTTCACAAGAGCTATCTCGCTTGTGCTGGGCACTGACAATACATACCCACTTCATAACTACATCAGGTTGTGGACTCTATTTATTCCGTGTATCACTTCACCTTCATCCAGACAGCAAGGTGCCAGCTACCCTGGACCTTCTCTTCATCCTCCATTCTATGCCCCTTCATCCAGTTCCACCTCCTGTTGATTCCCCATAAAATGGCGCCAGCAACATGTCCAGTCTCATCATTTTGTCACCTCAGTTTCCAAGTTTTCCCGTCCTTACACCCCAAAATGGCTGCCTCCCCACCTCTCCTCCTCTCTATTCTGCTCCCTCTATCACGCTTGGCTCCCACATTCCCCCCACATCGATGGGTGTAACTGTGCCGGGACCCCTCCTCCCCTTCCATCGGGAATCCCCTTCCCATCCCAGACCCCATCCCAGTTGTGTATAAACAGGGGAGAAGGACATCACACAACTCCTCTAAGCCCATCCCCTGCAGGGATGTCTCCTCAGTAGGATGTCCCCCGGTCATCCGGAACCATGCCATGCTTCCGCCCGAGGCGGGGGGAGGCGCCATGCCGCCGAGCCGCATTGACAGGGCGTTCTGCTGCTTCTCTGGCTCTGCTGCCCCGGTTCGAGACCCCTAGGGTTGTGCCCAGCTGCTGTGGGACCGTACCCAGTGGCTGCGAGATCCCTTGCCCCTGTGGGACGGTGTCTGGTCGTGGAGCAGGGTTTTGCTGCCACTCCACCAAGCCTTGCTAAACCCGCTAGGGACACAACATACACCAGAGATGACGCTCTTGCCGCTTCCGTTGCCGAGCCACCACCTTAGAAAGCTCCCAGACAGCAGCTGCTGCACTAAAACCTGGAAAGCCCGGTTGCAAGACTGCTTGGCAGTTGCGGGGCTGCCATGCCGCCACCTCCCAGGGAAGAGGCGCCGAGATCAGGGACCAGCGTGGCCCCACACTGTGCTGCTCCCACTGTCGC
>NW_005055445.1:5037-6672 GCF_000277835.1 Geospiza fortis
TTAGAACCAATTCATATTGAAGTTAGATAAACCAACGATAAGTTAATGATTATTAAATGCTTAAGCTAAAGCTAATTGTTATATTATGAGTTCATTTGTAGAAGGAAGTGGAGCAAGTGAACCATTATAGGAACATATTGAAACCGGGAGAACAATGCCCAGCACCTGGACTCTATGTCAATCCATCATGAAGCAAGGGGCCTTGGATTGTGCCAGAGGGTCAGAGAGACCTGATGATGACTTTCCTGACTTCATCCCTGGGACCACTGACCCAGTTTGGGACCACTGACCCAGTTTGAGACCACTGAACCAATTCAAGAGAAGAATCGAGCATGCGTGAAGGACTAATAAACTCATTTTAATACAAAGTGGAGATGGGAGGTGCTGGGGCTATGCACATGTATTATTTTGGGAAATAAATAGAAGGCAAAAATCTTTGTGTGGTGCGGTCACGCATTTTGGGGATGATCCCCACGGTGCCGCCCGTCAGTGTAATAAACATACCACTTTCTGACTTGGACTAGTTAGAGAGTCTTTGTCTGTGAGTTTCAGTTTGAACGATTCAGTGGGAGAAGGCTTTTTAATGACTAAAGACAGGGCAGATGTAGAGGCTGGTGGGCCAACAGGGAAAAAGTTCACAACACTCCCCTGGAGGGAAAACTTCTCAAGCGATAACCACCCTTGTTAGGGTGAGGAAAAAGGCTTCTCCCAGCATGCCTTGCTGCGACATGCAGAATCATTGTATCACATTGGCCCTTCCCCCTCACTCCACCCCTGTGCCCTCATCCCATTGGCCCTGGTGTCCTGCCCCACCCCTCAAAATCCATATATAAACCCCTGCTTTCCCAGCCTGAGTGGCTCTTTGTCCCTGGATGCCTTTGAGGAAGAAGCTCAATAAAGGCTCTCCTTGGAACTCCACATGAAGACCCCGTCTCTCCTGCGTTGCATGTATCACAGAAGAGCTGAAATCACTCTGCGTGAGCACAGAGGTGCCTGTGCCCCCGAGGTGTCTTTTTCAAGATGCTTCTTTGGGAAGGTTGTGGCACTCTCGACAACACTCACAGCAACAAGTGGCACCCAATGTACAGCAGCAACGTTAAGGGCCCTGAGGCTCCGATGATTTCCAGTCACCGAGGTACCAGACAGGCATCACTCCATAGGAAAAGAGAAGAGCTGAGCTTCAGAGGCGGCAGAGAGCAGCTCAAGACCAACAGCCCCATAAGTCACTTTTTGAAAAGCGCTGTCAAGCAAGGACAATTTTATAAAGAAGACCCAGGTCTCACCCCTAAGATCTTTCAGGCCGAGCTTGTGGGAAACCCCAGTCCTAGTGTTGAGTGGGGGGAAGCTTACAGGGACAAGGATAAAGATGGGAACAATAATTACAAAGGAACAACAGGACGTTTATAAATGTTTAAAGTTACTTTTAGTATTATGGCTTGGGGTTTTCGGTGTCTGTCCAACCCCAGCTGCTGTAGGTGTCCGAATAGAGAAGTCTCGCTAAGCACAACTTGTCCATGTCCCTCAGGCAGGCTCCCAGCTGCAGGCAATCTTAGCAAGCAGCTCAGCTCTTAAGTGAGATCAGCTCTTTGGTGAATTCAGCTCTTTAGTGATTTCAGCTCTTTGCTTGCTAAGTGC
>NW_005055445.1:6712-10428 GCF_000277835.1 Geospiza fortis
AATTGGGCAGAAGTGGATGTTTATATAGGGTATAGGGGTTTTGGGAAACAATCCAGTAGTAAGGGTCGAGGCAAATATGACCTATCATCTTACAGAGAGATATTGAGGGTTCGAAGGCAGAAGAGGGGCTTCTTTGGTCCAGTCATCATGACTAGGCATTTCTTATCTTAGGCAACTGACCACCAGGGAGGCCTTTCTGGCCCTGTGGCTGCAACATTTTAGTTTCTTATGGGAGAGAGTTTTCTAAAAGGGATCTGAAAAGGATCATTTGATGACTTTGCAACACCTTTCCAGGTGTGTCTGCAGATTCCATATTTAGCATCAACTTTTGGGACCTAGTTTATGTGGAGGACACTATGGCACCTCAATTGCTGCCCATTTCCTCTCCCATCCGAGAAATCCTATACCATCATGCAATGCATCGAGGCTTCCTGCTGTCGGTCACCTCTCCCATAAACCCCCTTCTAGATTCTGTGAAGCTCCCCTTATTCTCTTCCCCTCTGATTTTCCCACATCCTCCCCAGTCCCTGGTCCAGAGTGGCGTTGGCCACGCCACCCCAGACCCTCCTTTCCGAGATGGCGACAGTCGCACCACTTGGAACCTATTTTCCCCCTCTTCACCTTCTCTTCCTGCCCCCAATCCCATCTCTGGCTCTGCCTCTTCCTCCAAATGTTCCACCTCTGGAGGTTGTGACCACTCATAGGACACGCCTCTTCCGGGGAAGACTGAACCAGAAACCCTGCTCCGGAAACCGTCATTTTGTTTACTCCCCCCAAAATGGTGGCACCCATAACCCCCCTACTGGAGCCCCAGACAACTTGCTACAGTTACCCAGCACACAACATCAGTGCTTCCACTCCTTCTCCTGAGAGGGTCTCCCACTTCATTGCCTCCACTGTCACCATATGGCCCCTGCGAAGCCAGGCCGATCCATCAAACAGTTCAGGACCTATGTTTCCGTGTTGAGAGCCTCCTTTGAATATGGCCATTGCCATCTGGACTCCCCAAAGAAAGTTCGTGTTTAACCAAATTGTGCCTGTGCCAGGGACCACCATCATTGATTGCAGTGGCAGGCATCTCCAGCAAAGTCACCGAGAGCAAAAATATGCTCTGGCAAGCTGCATTCAACAAACTTTGACACCTAGAGTTCTTAAGTGCCACTGACAGAGAAGGAGAAAGAGAAATCATCACCAACCCTGCTCCAAACACCAAATTAATGTAACTGTACAAGTTTTCTGTACAAACCCTAACACTTCTCCTTTTATTTCCCCTTCCTGGTAAATATATTTTCAGTTGTATTTAGATAATTCTAAGTTTTAGCAAGTTCTATATCATGTTAAAGATATGTTTGTTTAATAAATCTTTTACAGTCCCCCCAGTTTTCATTAAAAAAGAGTAACTTGATTTAATAGCATTAAGTCTTATAAGTTATTAGGTACCAGTATTATTATTTAGTTTGTTAATGTTAATTTAATTTGTACAGATTATCTCTTTTCATTTTAATATATACATAAATGTGACGGTTGTCACAAGGGTTCTTGGGTGAAGGAAGAGATGAGAAGGTTGACTCCATTATCAGAAGGCTTGATTTATTATTTTAAGATATATACATATGCTATAACTATACTACAAAGAAAAAGCAGGAGAGCTTTTCAGAAGCTTGCTAAGCTAAGAATAGGAAAGTAAAGAATGATAACAAACCCCACTCTCTCAGACTGTGTCCGAGTGAGCTCAGTTCTGGATTGGCCATTATTTCTAAACATCCAAGCTGGGCCAATCCAGACGGACCTGTTGCATTCCACAGCAGCAGATAACCTATTGTTTACATCTTGTTGCTGAACTTCTCAGCTTCAGCAGGAGGAAAAATCCTGAGAGAGGATTTTTCATAAAAGAAATGTCTGTGACATGTAAATAGTTCTTAACTAAAGTTATAAGAAGCTAATGTGACACAAACAATCCTAACTCCCATTATTTAAGTTTTAAAATCCCTCTATTTTAATTAATTTGAAAAATCAAGTTTCCAGAGTACACTCTTTATGCCCTGTCTGTTGTCCTTTCTGCAAGGGGCTTCGCAGAAGGACAATATCCATGGTTCTTATGATAAAGAGTATAAGTCTAATTTGATGTTAGATTTTTCACTGGTTTAAAAAGTTTTTTACAAATGATGAGTTGTGTTCTGTGTTTTTTATAAATTTTCATTAGTGGAAAAGTAACAGAAGTTTTAATGAGAGTGAAAACCAAGTGAAAAGAAGGTGTGCGTAAGCTGATGGTAAGATGAGGGGTGATAGTATAGAATACTTGAAAGACTGTTGAAGGGAAGAGAAAGGGAGGAGAAAGAAGGAAACAGAAAAGAGAGACAGTGAGAGAGTGAGCAAAAAGGAAAAGGAGTGGTTTACTAAGAATAAGGGTATTAAGTTGTCTTCTTGCGTCCGAGTCCGGTAGGGCTTCATGTGTCTTGCCGACATCCACTTTGGACCTTGCCCTGTGGAAACACAAGCGAAACCCTTGCCCCGCGTAATTAGTTTGAAAGAACCTTCAATCTGTCCTGTTTCTGGATTTCTGATCAAAACTAAGGGATTCTCCCTTAGTTTTGCCTGAGTGCTATTAGAAAAATGTCTGATAATTGGTGGAGTGGGCTCCGAAAAAGAGCTGTTTAAAAAATTCAACACATACAAAGCTTTGTTCAACTGCATGTGAAGTGTTGCTTCTGCCTCCCCCCTTTTTTGTTTATCCAAAAGAGATTTCAGGGTATGATGTGTTCTTTCAATGATTGCTTGACCTGTGGGAGAGTGGGGGATACCAAAGGTATGTCTGACACCCCACTTTTTCAGAAATTTGTCAAACACTTTCCCTATATAAGTTGGACTGTTGTCTGTTTTTATTTCTTGTCGCACCCCTAATGGCGCAAAAGCTTGCAAAAAATGTCGACAGGCATCTTGTATGGTTTGTCCTGTGTGTAAGGATGCAAAAATTGTAAAGTATCAACTGAGACATTAATATTTTTGAGTTTCCCAAAAGATGGATATTTTGTGACATCAGTTTGCCACAACTGGAGACTCTGCAATCCTCTCAGATTGACTGCTCCTGTGGATGCAGGTGGTTGTACAAGCTGACAGTCTGGGCAAGCACTAATGATTTCCCTTGCTTGGCTTTTTGAGATGTGAAAGGATTCCATCAATGCCTGTGCATTTTGATGAAAAAATGCATGACTCAATCTTGCCTACTCAAAAATGTCTGCTAAAGTTTGTGAAATGGACATGGTTAATTTGTCTGCATGGGCATTCCCTTCTGCTAGAAATCCTGGAAGAGAAGAATGTACTCTGATGTGGGCAACAAAATATTTGTGTTTCCTGTTTTCCAGAAATGTTCTCATACATGCTAAGTATGAATATAAAATGTCATTGTTTGTCTCTTTTAAAAGTGATTCTTCCAATTGTTTGACTACATTCGCAACATATGCTGAATCTGTGATCAAATTGAGGGGTTGCTGGAACAATTGAAAAACTCTGACCGCTGCTGCCAACTCCACAATTTGTGGTGAACCTTGCACTATCTTTATGTCTGAGTCCCAATCTCCTGTAACCAAATTTTGCCACGTGATTACTGATTTGTGAGTCTTCCCTGAACCATCAGTAAATACCGTCATCCTGTCCAATGGTTCCCTAAAAATCCTGGAAGGGACGAATGCGCTCTAATGTGAGCAACAAAATATTTG
>NW_005055446.1:0-5045 GCF_000277835.1 Geospiza fortis
TGAAAAATGATCTTTCTTGGCTAAATCAAAAAATTTTGTTTTCTGGGATAAATTTATGAGTTTGTCTTTCTATTGGCCTGGGTTGTCTGTCAATGATATCCTTTTTAATCTTCTGTCTTGTCCTTTTTAACATAATCAGAGCTGTTAAAAGCACACAAACACAAGTCATGGTTACCTTAGCCTTATCTATGACCCCAATAAAAAGGGGGAGATGTGAGGAAACAGCAGGCCTGAAAATTCCTGGGAAGCACGGGAGAAAGCAGATTACATACACACCATCTGAAAACAGGAAAGGTGTCCTATTTCTTCAAAGCCTGCAGACCTTGAGAAAACTAACAGACTGTCAGGCCGATGGATTTATTACAGGCTTGCAACCAGGTGGCTTGTGAAGGACTGAACAGAGATTCTCACACCAAGAGTATAAGTACTGTCTTAACTCTGCAATAAACAGATGTATTTTGCTCTCAGCTTGTAAGTCTCACATTCATATGCCAACACATATGTGGCAAAAGTTAATATTTCATGGTGTAATTCCTTTGTTAATATGCACTTGGAGATCCAGAGAAAAAAGTATTATCTAAATGCTATTGGTTGTCAGCTAAGTCCCCCACTTTGGAGTAAGTTCAAAAAGAACTGAAAGCTTAGAAACACTACTCCATCTTTGATTTAAACAATTTTATGGGGAGAAGGGGAACTTCATTATAAACCACTCATGTAGCTGCTAATGTGATTCTTATAAATGACACTGCTGTGGTAAATACAACAATCCTAACTTTTTTTTCGTGTTTGCCATAAACCAAATAAAGAACAGATGCAGAAATCTCAGTTTTTTCCATTTACCATGCTGGTTTGTATACTTGACTAGCATTCGGAAGTAGGAAGTTTGAAAAGCTTTCAGATGCCACTGATTATGCAGTGTTAATCTGTTAATCTCAAATAGGCTTTTAAGATTTCCAAATCAAATTTCGTCTGGGGAAAAAAACTTCAGCAAGTACAATACTACTATATGGTAATCACATATCCTCTGAACAGAGAGATACATAGCTCTCCCAGGATTTTCCTGGGAAGCTGTGAGAAGCTGTGAGAAAACTCGGAGAAAGAATTAAAAGAATTATTATCTCAATCTCTGCACCTGGCAGGCAATCTCTGTTTGTCAAAGATGTTTACAAGAAGGAGTTGTCCTTTCTTGACCAATAGGTGAGAGAAGATTCCTAAAGGCCAATCACATCTTAGGTCCACCATTGTTTCTATAAGAACTGTGGATTTCTAATAATAAAGTACCTTTTCATGCCTTCTGATGATGGAGTCTCTGTATCACCTTTGTCTGTCCCCAGTACCCCTTCAGTGATACTACTAGAGAAGTTTTATGCTAGAAAAATCTTTCTAGTATTTTGCCGGGTAGGGATATGAAAGTGGTTTCATACTTTGTGAAAAATATGTCTTGCTAAATGCTTTTTACCTAATTTTTGAGACTAGAGATGTGGCAGATTCAGGATTACTTCACAGAATTAGGAGTATGTATTCTGTTTTCCTTTACTACACAAGGGTTTCATTAGGAGAAAAAAATTATAGTAAGGCATATACTAAAAAGAGAACATCTACCTGATAAATGTGGAAGGTATGACAATGAAAAGGGTATGTCACCAAAATTCACTGAAAACTGGTCAATAAAACTCCTTAACACCAATGTAGTGTCAAGAAGGGCATTATTTATTGTGGCGCTGGTTGCACAGGGGATGACTCCACCTTGCATGCACATGATATTCTACAAGTGCATTGCTTATATACAGTGACCACATTCAGATTATAATTTGCTCATTACCATAAAACCCTCCCCAAGTTCCCAGGTTTATTTTTTTCTTATAGTCTTGTTTTGGCTGTACCTGCATTCCCAAGCCAGATGTCTCCCCCTTATCTTCCAACTATCCTTGTTGAGAAAGCAGATCCTGCATACCCTGTTTCTTGCTAAAAGTACACAGGCACAGTAGAAATAGGATTAACCCTTTTGGTATCAATTCCCCCTTTGAAACTTCTCAAAATCCTTAAGGCGATTTGATAAGTTTAAACTCTGGTTTTATCTATAGTCACATATACTCCTGCAAGATTACCATTGATCACTTTGTGAATACAACCAATAGCAAGACTGATAATTATTACAATTACAATCACAATTATGACGGTTTCCAGTACTCCAACCAGCTATCCTTTCAGGGACCACCCTCCTATTTCTTGAAGAATGTTATTGAACCAATTAGTTTCAGAGGTCCTTCAGATAGCTTTGCTATCCTCAGCAACTTGCCATATTTTGTTGATTTTGGGGATCTTCTGTTACATTTGGGATGTGTACACAACAGTGTTCTCTATTCAGTTTTATATACCGACAAATCCCTTGTTCTTTAGCCAGCAATAGATCCAAGGCTGATATAAGGGTCTCCTCGAGCCAGGTCTTATACACTATTGGAGATTTATATCACACCTGATATAGCTCAGCCACCTCAGATGGCATAAAATCAGCAGGATGGCTTCTGTGGCAGTGTTGGAAACAGAAAAGTTTTAATAAAAGGCAAGATAACAAAGTTCTTTACAGAGAAAAACTGAGCCAGGGCAAGAGGCACTTGCTCCTGGTAAAACACCTCACAAAAGTGATTAGTTTCTTTGTTCTCTTCTTTTTCTAGTGAATTGCTTAGGCGAGACTTTTTGGCTTCTGTCCAATTAGCTATCCTTAAGTTTGAGGTGAAGTCCCCAAAGTCCTATGAGGTGTCTTTTTACCTAATTGAGGAGAGAAGCTTCTGGGCTTTTTTCCTTTTTTAGGAGACAAAGGATAGTTTTGTCACTCCATCAACAGGGGGCACATTCCTACACATTCCTGTTTTGTAATGTCAATTTAGTATTTGCCTGTATTTGTCTATTTATAATTTTAAATCCCCTTTCTGTGGCTTTGGATAGTTTCTTTACTTGCCAAGTTAGACTATCTAACAAAATTCTATATTCTAGAGCCATGACGAGAAAACTCTTCAGAGCCTATCTAAACTATGTGGAAGCTGAAGGCCCTGCCTATTCATCCTTGGTGTCTAATTTTACCTTACTCCAAATACTGGGCTTTTATGGGGCTTCTTCTTCAAGTTGGGCGTAAGGTTAATAATCCTAAGGTAACTTGTTGGGTGGTCAGTCCAAGCAGGAGTCGAGTGGTCCAATATCTATCTGAAGTAGCCCAGACAGTGTAACCTGCGGAAGGAACTTGCAGAGACTTAACACAATTTAAAGGTTGGATACTGCAATTTAAAACTAATTTGGCCATCCAGCTTATGGTGCTGGACCGGATTTCATAGTTTTGTTTTTCTCCACATCTCCATTGATTCTTATTTAGGTTATACATAGGTGTGACTCCCCAGTCTAGACACCATTCTACCTTCCCCAAGTATTTCCATTGTCCTTCTAAGGGCTTCATCCAGGTATGAGGTTTGCTCTGGAGAGTTTGACGCTGGCAAGTCAGAAACATTTTGGGTGTGATTTTTAGCAACACATAAATCTAAGAACCTGTCTAATTGGCCTCCAGAGGCTACTAAGGGGAAATCTAAAAAATCTTGGTCAAGATAATGAGACCCTATTGGACACTCCTTACCTCCTTCTTTACAAAAAAAAATATTCTATTGTCTCCTGGGCTCCAAGCTGTTGGATCCTCAAGAATACCATCTCTTTGTTGCCTACATCTCATCCAAATAGTGGGTGATATTTGTCTTTGCTATTGCATTAGTCAGATTATCATACTGAATCACCATTGACAGATTTATAGGGGTAATTCCCCAAGGAATATGCTCCCCTGCTGATCCAGGGATAGGGAGGCAGGCTGTAATACTGGACAGATTGTGCATCTTAACAAACCCTTGGATTAAAGTCAATATTAAATTTTCTTTGACACCTCCACATAAAGATAAAATTATTCCCATAAATATTAGTCTATACATTTCTCTGCTTGTTTACAGATGTCTTCAAAATCTTCAGCTGCAGGTGTCTGGTATTTTCTACTATCCACTCTGAGTCGAGAGCCTTCTTAATTTGGGTGCAGTGAATCCAGGAGGTAACTCCTTTCACTTTCACTGCTGTTCTTGTAGGCAACAGAACCAGATAAGGTCCTTTCCACTGCTCCTGAAGCGGTTCACATTTCCAGGTCTTGATGTATATGTGATCCCCAGAGTGAAATGAATGAATTGGGGTGTCTAGTGTAAGAGGTTCTGAGAGAATGGTAAACCTTTTTAGTTCATTCAAGGGTTTCCCTAAAGAAATTAAATACTGTTCTATTTCCTGATTCCAAATTTGCTCCTTGGATCCAGGGAAAGTTGCAACAGAATATGTCCTCCCAGACATCAATTCATACGGGCTCATCTTCAGCTTAGTTCGGGGTTGCACCCTAATTCATAACAAAGCTAATGGTACCACCTGTGGCCATTTCAAGAAAGTTTCCTGACACATTTTGCTAATTTGTCTCTTTAAAGTTTCATTCATCCACTCAACCTTTCTGCTAGATTGCAATCTCCATGGAGTATGTAAACCCCAGTTTCTATCCAATTGCTTACTAAGTTGCTGTAACACTTCAGATATGAAATGGGGTCCCCTATCAGATGACATCCCTAAAGGCATCCCAAACCTGGGTATGATCTCTTTGAGGAGCACCTTGGTGACTTCCCTGGCCTTGTTGGTGTGGCAGGAGAAAGTTTCTGGCCACCCAGAAAAGGTATCTCCTAACACTAGGAAATACCTGTATTCTTGTTGGAATGGTAGTGATGCCTTGAGAGGCTGATCTGGAACAGAGACTAGACAGAGCTAAAAGAATAAAGTAGTGTCGTGGGTTTACAGGAAATAGGTTTTCGACCAGAGGCCAATAGTTGTTCAGATTCTGAAATTGGCACCAGGCTTGGCCACTGAGGTATTGGATACGCCTCTGAGAACACAGGGGTTAAAAGCAGAGCTGTCCCCTGGGAGTTTCCTCTTTGGGTTCCAGCTGGGAGACAGGTTAGACCTTCCCCACCCCCCACGCTATTCGGGGT
>NW_005055446.1:6019-8581 GCF_000277835.1 Geospiza fortis
TGTCCTTTTCTTTTGTAGTTTAGTTAATAAACTTCTTTTCCTTCTATTCCTAAGTAGGCTGTTTTGCTTATTCCTAGTCACATCTCACAGCCGACACCAGGGAAGAAGTATTTTTTTTTTCATGGGGGCACTGGCATTGTGCCAGAGTCAAACCATGACAAGTAGGTATTTATTAAAAGGTCTTAAAGGATACACCTTGGGCAGTACAAGAGCCTGGCCAGGGCTACACCCAAGATGGACCCAAAATGGTCACAAAATGGACAACTGGTCACAAGGTTTCACACTTTTATGTTTTAGTCCATTTGCATATTGAGGTTAATTGTCCAATTATAGCTTCAGGTAATGAAGTTCCGTCCTCCTTGTTTGCTCTCTTCAGTTCCCTGTTGTTTATGCTTTTTGGGCCTGAAGCTTGTAATGGTTGTCCTTGGTCAAGCTGGAAAAGGATTGTTTTGTCTACCTATCCTGTAAAGAGAACTTACTAACACTTAACATGAAGCTCAGAGCTACACTCCTAGGCAGCACAGAATCTGAAAAATATGAAAGCTAAAACTTAAGGCATCAGAAGCTCAGAAAAATTAACTTTCCAGTAATCTCTGGGAGTCTTTCTTCTTTTAGTAATTTCTGGAGGTGGTCTTCTTAAATTCAGAGGATTATTTTTAAGACATAGAAAGCATTTTTCTATAACATGCTGTTACAAATGGGAGAGGGGAGAGTTTAGACAAATCCCTGCCTTTCCAGGTTTCTGGCAGTAGACAGCAGCTTTATTGAGGCAGCCATCACCCCAAAACCACTTTTGCTTGCAAGTTCTTTAAAATGACTGATTAGGCCTACTACAACATGAATTATTTATTGAACGGGCCAACGAAAACAGACATAAGATTTTAAACAGATTTACTTACTACACAGGATAAACAAAAGAAACACTACTAGTAGATACAGTGCATGATAACAAAGGTACCTGTGTTACAGCTAGCGAAGAAATAGTGTAGATTAGGAGTCAATGTCACTTACCAACAAATGATAGTGGTGTGCAGAGAATCTCCTTAATTTCTCTCAATGCCCTGGGGAAGTAACCCGATGCAGATGTCTTGGTCATTGAGGAGAACTCTCTGCACACTCAGAGAGTGTATAAGATTTCTGATTTCATGAAAATCATAGTGGTCTTTTATAGTTGTAAAAATGCTTGTCTGTCAGTCACTTTATTTTTGGTTCATCCTTTCTCACACCAAGACAGCAGACTTATGGCTAGCTAAGGGGGTTTTCAGCCAAGATAATTCATCACATGACAAATCATTCTGGTCTGACCTAGCCATATAAGGTGCAGAGATAAGTTTCTGCTGTATCAGGGGGTGAAAGGTCCTGCCACACATACTTGATATTTTTTGTCATACTAACATTGAGTATCTGAGTCCATAGACTAGTCACCACAGCACTGATTCCCCAGTGGGTTTGCTAATGTTTCTATTTTACAATTTGTGACATCAGTTGGTGTGGGACTATGACCTAGTTATTGGGAGTTACCAACCACTCACCACCATCTTTATTCTGGTCTTTTAGGTAAGTAGCTAATTTTAAATCTGCTTGACTATATCCAGGGATACCTTCTGGGAGTGATATAGCTTTCTCAGGTATTAATGCTAGGATCCCTTGTTGCACAACCTCTCATGCAGCTTTATCTGATGCCTGGAAAGGCTTCCTAGAACAGGGGCTAGACAGATTTGAAAGATAAAAGTAGGTATTTACTGAAAGGCCATCAAAGAGCACACCTTGGGCAGTGCAGGAGTGTCCTGGTTTGAAAAGGAAGTGAGTTTTTTGGGAGTTTGTGGTCAAACCAATCAGTGCTGATTTGCAGAAGCAAACAAACTCTTCAACTTCTGTGAAAGTTGTAAAGCTGGTATGTTTATTACAGCGCTGGACACATGGGAATTATTCTCTTAAAATGACGTGTACTTCTGGGAATTCTAGTTCTTTTATGTCTTTCTTATATACATATGCATGCAATTTCACAATAGGTTCATACATATTCATTCTACTGATTTCGAGTGACACTTGCTGCTAATTTTTCTTTATCAGAAAGAACTTTTGGGTCAGGTTGCTTTGCTTTGTCTGCTCTTCTCCTCCCCCCTTATCTCATCTTTCGGCTGAAGCAGTCTTTCTAAGCATAGGCTTTTTGGGAGAACAAGCAGTCAGACTAAACAGCAAGCTACAGACTTAAAGATGTGCATTTCACTTGAATCAAAATGGATTTCTTCTCTGGAAAATTTCTACTCTGCTTCATTCTTTCCTTTCTTAAAAGGAATAAGTAAATTCTTTTACTTAATGCAAATTCTTATGACAACAAGTGTGCTTCAGTGTCGCTATAAGACACGAAAGAACGCAAGCACACTACCTTCTCAAGGTGAAGGAAGAAAGAGGAAGTTTATTCTCTGACTCCAACATTTATAGTTTTCCAAAAGTGACAGCGGATTGGAGGGTGACAGTGACACCTCTCCAATGACACTGGTTAAACCATCAGTCCATCAACTTTCTCCTCCTCCATAAAAGAAGACAAAACAATCAGTT
>NW_005055446.1:8786-10391 GCF_000277835.1 Geospiza fortis
TTTTGTATTATGTTGGACAGTAATTAGGGTTTTCTCTCTGCTTTCTTGGATTTTCTTCAAGATCTCTAGTAGGTCTTGGTGTTTAATTAATTGTTTTACTAATGCAAGGTCTATTCTAATAGGATTAGTGATAGTCTGTGATACATTGTGTAATTGGTTTTAATCAACTGGTGGGATGTCATTGGGGCCACATACGAAAAATACACTCGATAATCTTAACAAAATTACAAATACAAAAATTAGAATGATTTTTACTAGACAAAATAGCGTTGTTGTTATTAATTTTTACAATAGCACAAGCAGGTCTCAAGCACACATACTTTTTACTAGTATATACAAGCAGAGTCTTTTGATCAGTGACTGGATGAATCTTGAAGTGGCAAATACTCTGCTCAGTGTCTAGACACACATCTTGAGCATTCATAGTATTGCTTTCACAAATGAATCTTAGTTGTTCTTTAGTAATACAAGATTCTAAGTTTACTGGTTTTGTTTGCTACTTTTCATTTACTTTTCATGCCTACACTCTATGTTCTGAAGCGTAGAGCACTGTTTTTTCATTATTTAATCTTAGTGCAATGATGGAGTGGATAACGTAAACAGTGGCATTACATATGGTAAGCACAGAGGCAGTGGCTACATTAGAAGCAGAATCATAGGTGAAATTTACCATAGTCTACCAGGATTGAAACTTCTTTTCAAAATCAATTGCATTATCACAGAAAACTTTTCGTATTTCAGCTGGAAAATTATTTTCAGCCCCTTCCTGTATGATCAAAGCTGCTGCTGCCTGCATCTATAACTGTGCTTGTATACAACTGAACGCTAAAGACACATTATCTTGAACTGTACTTAGTGCTTCTACTATTAACTTGTGGTCTTGGTCTCTGGCTTTTTCTCACTTTGGCAGTACTTTGGAAATCTGCCACTAGTTAGTTCTTAATGCTAATAGAGATCACTGTAAAGGCTGCTTCAGTTTTGCTAGGCTACTTGTTGTAGTGGATAGCTTATTCATCAGTATTTCTGAATCTATTCTATTTAAAACTTTCAATCTTGTCTTTAATATCTCAGTTGGATCTTTTCTTATTTTGCTCTTGAGGTATACTTGTCTTTGTAACTACGTTGTCTACCTCTCAAAGGATGTTTTTAGGAAAGAGGAGCAGGCTGGTTGGATTTTTGAGATGTTAATTTGCATTAGTAATTTAACACGTTTGAGACACTACTTTGGATTGAACAACAGTTGTTCACTTATATTCTTCACTATGTATGGGCTTATTTCATACACTTTAGGTTCAAGTTTGTGTTGGGTCTGAACTGCTTGAGTACTGGTGTGAGTTGTATAAGGTTTTGCTATTGTAAAAAGTGCAGTATCTATTTTAAATTTAAATGAGAGCTTGATAGCATCACAAGCCTAAAGGCAAGTCACTTCTACAGGCTGTATTAAGGTGAAATTACACTAACAGTCTGATTTGCTTGGGCTATCATAAACTTCTTGGTGTTTGTATACAGGAGAGGTTGAGACACTAATTGCATCTGGTCTCTCATGAGCCATCTTATTGACTACTCGGAACCTTACCTTGATCTCTTCTGATCTCTTGAAGTGTC
>NW_005055447.1:0-9582 GCF_000277835.1 Geospiza fortis
AAAGTGATCAGCTCAAGATTGGGAAGTACAACGGGTCTGCAGTCTCCATAGTCCCTCCCAGGGTGACTCAGAGGAGGAGGTATGCATAGCTTTGTCTACTAGGAGCAGAACTGGGGGTCCCGTCCCCACGGGAGCAGCAGGGCTATACCCTGATTTTGCAACTCTCTAGTGACTCCCGGCTCAGGGTCTTGGTTTCAGATGAGGTCTTTGCTCAGGGTGAGGGGCAACAAAGGTTCTCAGCATCTCTGCGGGCTTAGCACTCTGTTCCTCACATCTAGACATCACTCTAATCTCTTAATTCTGTATTGGCTCCTTGTTTTTGGGGTCTTTTTGGTAAGTTTAATTAGGTTCCCATGGCATGCTGGTCCCGAGGTTATTTTGCATTCTCTCTGATGTCCCCCTCCCATGTCTCCTCCCCTCACTGTCTGGGGAGAAGTACAATTTAGCCCCAGGCAGGCTTTGCTAATACAAAAGGAGGAATTAGCGCAAAACCGACCGGTCATTACAATAACAAACAGGTAGAACTTCACCTTGCCAGCAACCAGTGTGACTGGTTTTGCAACTCTTTTTTCCCCAAAAAAATTGGCAGGTTTTTTGTTTATAACAATCCAGAGAATACCAGCCGCCCTTGTCAACGGATCTGCTGCCGGAGAGATAAGCAGGAAAGGCGTCTTGATGCCATTTTCCCTTTGTCTCCCTACATGAGATTTCCCATGGCAGATGCCATCTTGGGGAAGAAGGGGGTGTTACCCTGCCATTTTTGGTTTCCCTGTGAAAAACAGAGTTCACTCTTTGGAATTTTTAAAAGTTTAATAAAGGATAAAAGAAGGACAAATAATTAATCTAGCACTGGGGTGCTTTTGGCTGAACAGCCAAAGAGCGCACTGGTAGTTTAAAATCATGTTCTCTATATACAGTTCCATTGCTGGGGTTACATGCATATTCATTAGCTTTTACATTATTCAAACATTCCTTTGAGTTTTTGATGTTCCAGGAACTCTTTTGTTTGTTTTCAACCTCTGACTTGTCTGCATAACATTTTGCAAATTAGGTCCATATATTTTATTTCTTCCTGAAGTTCCATCCTGTTGTTTCACACTCTCTGATAACAAGGAGTTAATAAATCCTCTCTAGGGCTCTGGTTTCTCTCACCGTTATTATATCTCTTCCCAGTCAGCAGATGTGAGAAACAGCATAATGGTTTTGCACCATTCTCTGAGTTAGTTACATAAAAGTATTTTTAACATTACTGTTATAGATGAATAATGATATTGCAAAAAACGCCAATCACTTGTTTTTAGAATTTTAAAAGTTTAATAGTAATAAAATGGGTATAAAAATAGTAATATAATTAGAGTAATAAAAATTTGAACAATTGAGATTAGGACAATAAAAACAAAGAGTTACGGACAGTCCAGGTACCTCTTTCTGGGCAAAATAAGCCTGAAAATGGACACCCGTTAACAGAGGATTAACCCTTAAAAGCAATAGCCTGTTGCATATTCATACATCTCATACATGATGCATAAATTCCATGCAAACAAAGGATTCTGTCTGGTCAGTGTCAACTTCTTCCTCTTAATTCTGATGGAGTCTTCATGGCTGAGCAAGGTGGGAAGAAGTTTCTTCTGATAATGGAGCAATAAATTTTTTTTCTCTGAAAGATGTAGGTGTCCTGTGGCTGCTATCTGGTGCGAGTACCTCATTCCTTTCTTTAAAAAAATATCTCACCTACATACTTTCTATTTTAACTACAAAACTACATTTACCATACTATTAAAATATTAATACAGCACTACTAATCAATACAACATAATGCATATAGTAAATATCTGTGTAGAGCCATATAATATGCACTTTTCACAAGATGACTGGCTCTCGCAATTAAGGGATGAATATTGTGTGAATATTAAGAGAAGCTTTAGTGATGTATATTTATGTTATTGTAGTGTAGATGTCCTCTGTTCTCCCCATAGTTCCCTTTTCCACCCCCCTCTGTATTGTTGCCATCAGACAGCCTGGGTTGTCTAAGACAGGTAGAAAGAAGTCATGCACATGTGCCTCTTCCATGGGACAGTTGGAAATGGAAAAGCTTGTTGCTAAGGGGGTGCGGCATAACAACACCTGACCCTCCAATCAAGTTACAAGAAAGCAGTCTCCACTGATAAACGGCACAGAAGAGCTGACTGACAGACTTTGGGAGGGGCCAGGGTTGGCTGATGCAACCCCCAGGGGTATAAAAGACTGAGCATCCATCTTGAAGATGAACTGGCCACATGGTAGGCAGCCACAAAGGTAGTTCCCAGCACTGGAACTTTTTCCTTATTTAGTCCTTTTGTTGTATTTTTGTTAAGGTTTAATAAACCTTTTAAAATTTTTAAAGTGAGACGTTGTCTGTCACAATTACATAGTCTCTATTTAAACATTTTGCTAAAGTCTAGAATGTAGCATTTTTTTCACACTGTTATTTATATAAACTATATGGTGCATACATTAACGAACAGATTATACTATACCCAAAAGCTGTTAAAAAGTAAGTATAAATTGTACCATATCAAAAATACTTGTGACTAATAACAACATGCAAAAGCTAGTACATGAATGCAAAAGCCAATATTATACTGTCATTTTTCACAATTTTCCCCCTCCTCTTTTCTTACTTTATTTGACTTGAGCTACAATTTTTGAACCTTTGTGCTCTCAGCACACTGATAACTTTCAAGGATCTTAAGTGCCTTCTTTAGGTTCTTGTCATCTTTTGATTTCTTTAACACCATAATTTCCTGCATTTCTCTTGAGGTTCCAGATTTGTGATTGGTGGGCATTGTTATTAATTGAATATTTTCAACTACATTAGCAATTAATCGGATAAGACATGGAATTAAACATGGAAGAAAAATAAACTTGTTATTCTACATAGCATTATAAACCCCACTTTTTCCCATGAGGATATTCCCAAAAAGTCTTCCCACCATCTTTTATTCATTATAGATTTCCACTTTTGGACTGGTACATGGGCTATTTTCCAGATGTTTTTTGCTATATCCAAAACTGCATCCCTATTATCATCAATTTGCAGGCCGCAATCAGATGTGCTAAACTTTCTGCAAACTCCTCCTTCTTCTGCTAACAAATAGTCTAATGCTAACCAATTTTGATACACTGCAGCTCTGGTTTGCCTTTGTTGGCTGACTATTAATTCCATGGCCCAAGCTTTTTCATTAGTTATGATTTCTACAACTGTTTGGAGTCTTATGATACGGTTTAGCTTACATATAGCAATACGATATCCCCAACTCCCATCCTGTGCCCAGGTGGCTAAACTGTATTATTCGTCCAGGAGGCCACTCTTCCTCACCCCACTTTTGATATCCCCCAATTTCTCTGATTAATTCTCTTTTGTCTCTTTTTAAGGCATCATAGACTGGTATTGCCAAATTGTCCCCATCTTCATTTGGTAGCAGGAAAAATCCTGGTTGTATGATTCCTAGAGTACAACTTCTTTTCCATAGGGGAGGAAGTTTTGGATAAGCTCTCTTCCCACATATCCAGAATAAGCCATCTGGTGCTCTCCAGTACACTTTTCCTTCATTAATCACATTTTCCTAGAATTTAGCTATTTCAGGGATCCCATAATTGGGGTTTCTTCTAGGGTCATTACACCAGAAAAGTTTAATCTTTTTTTCATATTTACAATTATTTTTCTTCTCTTGGGTCCAATATTGTGTTGGTTTTTCAGGGATCCACCATGTGAAAGTTCCATTAAAAACTTTATATCTTTTACAGGAAATTTATCCTACGTTATCCAAGAATTCTTTTCCCAAACGCCAGAGGCACTTCTCTCTTATTATTTTCGAGCTTAATATCCACCCTTCTGCTTGGTTTTCTCCTTTCATGTTGGTTCTATTCCATTTAAGGAGTTCAGCCAGGCCTAGGCTACTACTTTTCCATGGCCACTGTTCAGACATTAAAGCCCCTTCACATACCCAGCACTTGGTAGCATTCAGTTCTTTGCTGACCCTTTCTCCCAGATCTACAAACAAATTCTTCCTTAACCTTGGGATTTCTATCTCAGTTTCTATTTGTGGTTTGAGCTTTGCATAGAAATCTCCATGTGGATTTGGCTATGGGTTGGCTTGTTGCATCTGCTTTCTTTGCTTGCCTATTATTCATTCTTGTACTAAATCTCATATCAAATCTTGTTCCGTTTTCCATTCTTGAGTCTGACTCATGGAGAAACAAACCCATCTATCTGCTTGCCAGCATCCGTGTTTTGATCCCAGAATTTTCGTAACCCCATACATTCAGCCATTTTGTAGGCAGGTGTCTACTTTGGATGAATTATAACAGTGGTGGCAGAGGGAGGTATGAAAACTAAAATAAGAACCTTGGGGTTTTCCATGGTACAGGGGTCTGTAGCATTGGGCACATGGATCATCTAGATTCCCAAGGGGGAGAAGACTTACAAGGAGTATTAGGAGCCCAGTATAACGTGTACCCCCACCTTCCATGCCTGATGGGATTGCTGCCCACAGCATGTAAATATGATCTTGGTGGCAAGTACAGTGGTTACTCTGGTCTTGCCTCCTTACCATGTTATCACAAAATTATCTATGTCACCTTCTTTTCTAATATTGTGGTTCTTTATTGTTTCTTAGATAGCCAGCACTTTTTAATTTCACTTGCAGAATAGGGTCTTATTACCTCCCCATCATATGGAGTTGTTGTCTGCATTCAAAATGTGGTCCTTGTTTTTGATTTACTACAGTCTCCCACTCATCTTCTAATAGCTTGTGAGTATTGGGGAGTATCCATTCAAGTCTACAACAAAGCGTTTGAATTGGTACTTGCCCTCAATTTGTGTTGGAACTTCTCTCTTTATCTTGACAAATTTTGCAACACGCTTGTCTCCTGGGGGAGCTACAATGCCAGAGTTGGCCACAATTTTCACACTGACATTGTACCCAACTTGAGTGTCTAGTTTCAGGGTGCTTCAGGCAGGGTATGTAACCAGGAATAAATCTGGGAGATGTCTCAGCAGAGACCTGATGTTTTTTCTTTTTGCATGTCACAGGCAAAAGCAAAAACTCTAGGATTGTTTATGGACCTGGTGTTTGTTAATCTATATATCCCCAATCTCCCCGATTGGGGAGATAGTAAATTACCGCTCTGGAGTTTAGAAAGCCTCTGGCCTTTGGGAATACAAAAGATTTGATAAAGCCCACGGGGAACTCCCTCCCAGTCTGAATTGATGTGCGGTTGCTCATGGTTTACTTGCCACATTGAGCCTGTGCATTTTGTTTTAGAGTCATTTTCAGTCCTTCTTTGGAAGTGATGATCCTCCAGTTGTGGGGTTCTTCTACTGGTCTTTTTATTCTGCTAGCGTGGGTCTATCCTCATTCTGCAGTTCATACAGCCAATTCAGTGGTCAGCAACATCTGAAAGGGACCCTCCCATTGTAGGGTTAAAGGTTGGTCTTTCCATGATTTAACCATTACCCAATTCCTAGGATTAACATTATGAATTTTGAAATCTAGGGTAGCAGTCTGAGGGATTCTTCCCTTTTCCCATAGTTTCTCTAGAGTTTGTGCTATAGACAGGACATATTTCTTGACACTGTCCTTCCCTTCTTCATAAGTGGTAATACTATTTGGCAAAATCAGAAAAGGTAAACCAAGCATCATTTCATAAGGTGAAACTCCTAAGTCTGATCTAGGGTATGCTTGGATTCTCAACAAGGCTAGGGGTAGGCACTTGACCCATGACATTTGGGTTTCAGTCATCAGTTTAGTTAGAGTTCTCTTGAGAGTTTGATTCATCTTTTCAACCTGCCCTGAACTTTGTGGATGCCATGGAGTGTGTAGTTCCCATTCTATACCCAGAGCTTGGACTACTTGCTGTAGTATTTTTAAGGTGAAATGGGTTCCTCGGTCTGAGTCGATGTTATTTACTAACCCATACTGGGGAATGATTAGTTCTTGAAGAGTTTTGCATAACACATCGGCAGTAGCTTTAACTACTGGTACTGCCTCTACCCAATGGGTCAAACGATCTGCTATTACTAACAATAATTTCCACTGTTGCACTTGTGGGAGTTCAGTGAAATATACTTGGATAATCTGAAAGGGTCGTAAGGCAAATTCTCACCCTCTTTGACAGGCTCCCATCATGACCTTTTTGTTTACTTTTTGGCATATGGCACACTTTTCAGTTATTTGCTTAGCTATTCTAAAAATTCCTATAAACCCCAAATTTCTCAGGAACTGATCACTCAGTGCTTGGGTAGCCCAGTGGGTTTTACTATGTATGCATTGTAATATTTTCCTGGCCAATAGTTTATTTAATAACTGTCTCCCATCAGCACCCACTTTCTTTCATTGTCCTTTTTTGCTCCTTGTCCTGGTTTGAGAGGAAGTGAGTTTTTTGGGATGCTGTGGTCAAACCAATAGGTGCTCAGATTTGAATATTGGCACCTGGTGTGGCCACTGAGGACATGGATATGCCTCTGAGAACACAGGGGGTTAAAAGAGTTGTCCCCTCTTATTACTAAGGTGGTCTCTTTCTGATGCCCCCGAATATGCACAACAGCAATTTCCTCTGGCAACTGTAAGGATTTTAATACTTCTGAGATAAGCCTTTCATGAATTAATCCTTTCCCTTTTGAATTTAGCAATCCTCTTTCTTCCCAGATTTTCCCAAACATATGCACCACCCCAAAGGCATACTTATAGTCAGTATACACAGTCCCCCTCTCTTGTGTTAATATTTCAAGGGAGAGCTCATTTCAAAGTGTACAATTCACATGCTTGAGCTGACCAACTAGGGGCTAACCTTCTCTTTTCTATGGTTGCTAACTTCTCATCTACTATAGCATATCCTGACATTTGCTGCTCCTGAATCACCCTCAAGGAACCATCGATGTATAATTGCTTCCTCCCCTGCAGGGGTTGATCTGTCAGATCGTCTCTCACTTTGGTTTGATAGTTTATGATTTCTAAGCAATCATGCACTAGTCCTTCTACTGGTTCTGCATAGAAAAACTGGGCAGGATTGAGGTGCTTATTGGTAATTAGTTGTAGATCATCTTTGTCTATTAAAATTGCTTCATATTTTAGCACTCAAGAATCAGTGAGCCACTTCTCAGCTTTCTGGTTCAAAATATTTCTAACTGAATGTGGAGTGTGCCCTTTTAATTTCCCCCTAAAAGTTAATTTTCTGCTTTCTTCTATCAATAGGGCGGTGGAGACTACCGCCTGGATACAGGTTGGCTACCCCCTATTAACAGGGTCTAACAATTTTGACAGATAAGCCACTGATTTCTTTGATCCCCTCAATTCTTGGGCTAGGACTCCATGGGCTATCTCATTTTCCACATCTACAAATAGGTAAAAAGGTTTATCTAAAGCAGGAAGATTTAGAGCAGGGGCCCTAATCAATTTTTGTTTTAAACTTTCAAATCTCTGCTCATCTTCTTTTTCTCATGTATTTTCTTCTTTTACTAATTTTTCATACAGGAATTTAACAGCTTGGGTGTACCCTTCTATCCATATCCTACAATATCTCAACAAACCCAAAAGTTTTCTAATTTCCTTTTTAGTTTTTGGCTGAGGGACTGAGGTTATTCCTCTGATCCTTTCAGGATTTAATTGCTTATTTTATGCCCTAAGTATTTTACTTCATCCTCCACAAATTAGAGCTTTTCTTTCCATACCCGAAGCCCCTGGTTTCCCAAAAAATTTACTAATGATATGGTGGATTCTCGGACTTTTTCCTCATCCTCTCCTGAAAGAAGTAAGTTATCAACATATTGAAAAAGTTTTACCTCTGGTATTATGGGGAAATATTGCAGTACCTCTTCTTAGGCTTGTCCAAATAAGTTAGGCGATACGGTAACTCTTTGGGGTAATTTGGTCCATCTGAATTGTTGCTTTCTCCCTGTATCGGGATCTTCCCGTTCAAAAGTAAATATATCTCTGTTTTCTTCTGTGAGGGGACAGGCCCAAAAGGCATCTTTGTGATCTATTACACTAAACCACCAATGCAATGGGGGGATTTTACTTAGTAGTGTATAGGGATTTGGTACCACTGGATGTCAATCTATAGTTTGTTTATTTACTTCTCTCAGGTCTTGGACGAGCCTGTATGTCTGATTTGATTTTCTCACTGGTAATATGGGGGTATTGTGGGGAGCCATGGACAGTTCTAAAGTTACATCTTTAATTAATTCTTGAATTACTGTTTGTGAGCCTCTTTTCCCTTCTAAAGAGAAGGGGCATTGCCATACTCGAATTGGGCAATCTGCACTAGTTATTTTGATTACTATATGTAGCAGCCACTGGGCCTGCAAGGCCTCCCTGGCAGTCAGTTGCCTAAGATAAGAAATGCCTAGTCATGATGACTGGACCAAAGAAACCCCTCTTCCACCTTCGGACGTTCGTTATCTCTCTGTAAGACGATAGGTCATACTCACCTCAACCCTTACTACTGGACTGTTTCCCAAAACCCACATACCCTATATAAACCCCTACTTCTGCCCAGTTTGGCAGAAGAGCTGTCACTGTCATCCTTCGCAGAAGCTGCCAATAAAGACACATCCATGGAACTTCATACAGCGCTTCTCCTCTCTCACCTCTGTGCATGCTGAGGTACTTTGCAAGCAAAGAGCTGAAATCACTAAAGAGCTGAATCCACCAAAGAGCTGGTCTCACTTAAAAGCTGAGCTGCTTGCTAAGACTGCCTGCAGCTGGGAGCCTGCCTGAGGCACCTGGACAAGTGTTACTTAGCAGTACTTCTCTATCTGGGACACCAACGGCTGCTGGGGTTGAACTGACCCCAAAAACCCCAAGCTGTAATAGGGCACATGCTCTATAATGTTTTTGACTGTATCTTTAAAAGCAAAGCAAGATAATTTTACACCAATCTCTAACGACGGTATGCATGACTAGAGTCACTCAAACTCTACCTAAACACAAAGAAATAGTATAAAAGTAAGTGAAGAATGAGGGAAGATGCAAAAAACAGTATAAAAGCAGGTGGAGAATGGGGGCAAAGTTAAGGAAGACTCCATCATAATTGCTAGGATTAGTTGATATGTCTTCTCCACCCCTGTATCTACTAAAAATTTTAATTTCTCCTCCTGGGGACCTACTTTTAAAGTTATCAAGGGCTCCTGCTGATATTTTGCCCCCAGGAGATAGAGCTCCTGACCCCCCATTCATCTATTTCACGAACTTCCCTAAAAACTTTCAGATATTTTTCTCTCTGTGGACAACTTCACCTTAAGTATCCAATTTCCTTGCAATTGTGTCAGATTGGACCCCGTTTATTTCATTCTTCTTCTTCCCTTTTTTAGGGCCTCTTTCCGAGGGAGTTCTATTTCCCTTAACCCCTTCCTTGTCCCCCTTGTTTTGGCCTGACTGGGACCTCACCTCCTTATAGGAGTGGGTCTTTGCATGGTGGTTTCCTTTGGCAATAGCAGCTGCCATTACTTTAGCTTTTGCCTTTGCTTTCTCCTCGGCCCTCTGCACATATACTTTTTGGGCTTCTTTTAACAGGTCATTCAACCTTCTGTCTTGCAAATCT
>NW_005055447.1:9617-9958 GCF_000277835.1 Geospiza fortis
TTAATATATATCTGGCCAAGAATTACTGACGATGGTTGTTTTTGATAAAACTTGTCCTGGTACTGATTCAGGATCAATACCAGAGTATTTTCCTCATATTTTCTCTTATCCTGTCTAACCATTCAGTTGGAGTTTCTTCCTTCTTTTGTTGTTCAGCAAACGCCTTAGAGGCATTCTGAGCTTTTGGCGGGTTCTTTAATACTTCTGACTATTAAGGTTCTATAATCTTCCATATTGTGTCTTCCTCCAGGGGTACTGTGATCCCAGTTAGGTCTTTGTGTGGGCATTTTCAGCTCTTCAGGGGGTCCGTTCGTATGTTCCTTTTCCCATATCTGCATTCC
>NW_005055447.1:9980-10370 GCF_000277835.1 Geospiza fortis
CTTCAAGTGTAAACAAAAGTTTTAGTACAGACTGCATTTCATCCCAGGTATAAATATTAGGTCCCAAAAATTTATCTACTTGTTCACTCAGTCCAATTGGATCTTCTAGGAGACCTTTTAAGTCCTTTTTAAATGCTCTTACTTCGGAGGAATGAAGTGGAGCTGTCACAAACCCGATTCCCCCGTTTGCCCCTCTCAATGGCACTTCCTGGAGGGGATATAATGATACTGCTTGGTCCTCATTTTTCAATTCCTCTCGCTGGACAGTTCTTCCCCTGGTATTCTGGCTGGGTCCGTCAGGGCGTGGAGGAGATGCGTTAGATGCTTTCTGGGCATGGAAGGGGCAGACAATCTAAGTGGTCCTGTGGAAGGGGCTGACAGCTGGTCTGT
>NW_005055448.1:0-699 GCF_000277835.1 Geospiza fortis
GGACCACTGTGGGAACTGGGGACCCCCCATGAGAGTTGGGGTCACCGCAGAGAAATTGGGGTCACTCTGGGGGAATTGGGGTCACTCCAGTGGGAACTGGGGTCACCCTGAGGAAATTGGGGTCACCCCATGTGAACTGGGGATCCCCTGTGGGAATTTGAGACGCCCAGTTAGAATTGGGGTCACCCCAGGGGAACTGGGGACCCCCAGTGGGAACTGGGGTCACTCTGTGGGAACTGGGGTCACCCCGAAGGAATTGGGGTCACTCTGTGGGAACTGGGGTCACCCCGAAGGAACTGGGGTCACTCTGGGGGAACTGGGGTCACCCCGAAGGAATTGGGGTCACTCTGGGGGAACTGGGGTTCCTGTGCCACCATTGGGGACCCCCCCATGGGAATTGGGGTCCCTCCCTGGGAACTGGGGTCGCTCTGGGGGAATCGGGGTCCCCCAGATCAGCCGGGCCCCCCCCGGGCAGGGCTGTGCCGTTTCTGGGGTCCCCCTGACCCCGTTTTTGGGGTCCCCCCTGCCCATTGCAGTGTCCTGGACCTGAACGCCTTCGAGCGGCAGAACAAGGCCGAGGGGCTGGGCATGGTCACCGAGGAGGGCACCAGTGAGTGGGGGGCCGGGACCCCCACAGGGACCCCCGAGGGGCGGGGCGGGCTGGGACTGAGGGGGGGGCCCCCCCCTCTGCACCCCCAA
>NW_005055448.1:2524-3080 GCF_000277835.1 Geospiza fortis
GGGGGATTTGGGGCTGGGGGGTCTCTAGGTGGTCTCAGGGCCATCGTGGGGACAGGGTTGGGGTCCCTAAAGGCTCCATGGGGCTGGGGGGGGCAGGAGGAGGGTGGCCTGTCCCCGTGTCCCTGCTTGTCCCCTGCGTGTCCCCTCCCTGCTAACCCCTGCCATCCCAATGTCACCCTGCTTGTCCCCGTGCCACGCCAGCATGTCCCTGTGCCACCCTGCTTGTCCCCGTGCCACTCTCTGGTGTCCTCGTGCCACGCCAGGGTGTCCCTGTGCCACCTCAGATTGTCCCTGTCACGCCAGAGTGTCCCTGTGCCACCTTGGATTGTCCCTGTGCCACTCTCTGGTGTCCTCGTGCCACTCCAGGGTGTCCCTGTGCCACTCTCTGGTGTCCCTGTGCCACGCCAGGGTGTCCCTGTGCCACTCTCTGGTGTCCCCGTGCTATCTCGGGGTGTCCTTGTGCCACCTCAGACTGTCCCCGTGCTATCTCGGGGTGTCCCTGTGCCACCTCGGATTGTCCCCGTGCCACTCTCTGGTGTCCCCATGCCACTGGGGC
>NW_005055448.1:4574-5507 GCF_000277835.1 Geospiza fortis
ATGTCCCTTGGCCACCCAAAGTGTCCCCTGACCACCCAGATGTCCCTTGACCACCCAGATGTCCCTTGACCACCCAGATGTCCCTTGGCCACCCAAGGTGTCCCCACACCCTCCAGCTCGTCCCCACCTCTCCGGGTGCCACCCTCAGAGCTGTGACACCTCCGTGTCCCCTCAGGGAACGTGGTGAACGGCACCATCGCCCGGCAGATGGTGGACATGCTGGTGGAGTCCTCCAGCAACGTCACCATGATCCTCAAGTTCTTCGACATGTTCCTGAAGCTGCGCGACATCGTCTCGTCCGACGCCTTCCGCCACTTCGTCACCGACCCGCGCGGGCTCATCTCCAAGAAGGACTTCCAGAAGGCCATGGACAGCCAGAAGCAGTACGAGCCCGACGAGATCCAGTTCCTGCTCTCGTGCTCCGAGGCCGACGAGAACGAGATGATCGACGTGGAGAGCTTCGCCCAGCGCTTCCAGGAGCCGGCGCGCGACATCGGCTTCAACGTGGCCGTGCTGCTGACCAACCTGTCGGAGCACGTGCCGCACGACCAGCGCCTCAAGACCTTCCTGGAGCAGGCCGAGAGCATCCTGGATTACTTCCGCCCCTTCCTGGGGCGCATCGAGATCATGGGGGCGGCGCGGCGCATCGAGCGCATCTACTTCGAGATCAGCGGCGCCAACAAGGCGCAGTGGGAGATGCCGCAGGTCAAGGAGTCCAAGCGCCAGTTCATCTTCGACGTGGTCAACGAGGGCGGCGAGGCCGAGAAGATGGAGCTCTTCGTCAACTTCTGCGAGGACACCATCTTCGAGATGCAGATCGCCTCGCGCATCTCCGAGGAGGAGGCGCCGCGCGACGAGGAGGAGGAGGAGGACGAGGACAGGGAGGAAGAGGAGCCGGCCGAGGCTCCGGCGGCGGGGCTGGCGGGGGCGGGG
>NW_005055448.1:10032-10321 GCF_000277835.1 Geospiza fortis
GGTCCTGGGGATCCAGTGGGACCAATTGGGGTCCCCTGGGGTCCCCCTGCCCCCACCGACCCTTCCTTTTCTCCCCTGGACCCCCCCAGATCCTTCCCCAGCAATTACTGGGACAAGTTCATCAAGAGGAAGGTGAGGAGGGGTCCTGGGCACCCCCTACCCACATCCCAGAGGTGTCCCCCAACACTTGGAGGGGTTTTACCTCGATTTTGGGGTCTCCCGGTGAATTTTGGGGTCCCACAGTGAATTTGGGACCCCTCCTGTGAATTTTGGGGTCTCCCAGTGAATT
>NW_005055449.1:0-1025 GCF_000277835.1 Geospiza fortis
CTACAACTTCCCAAAAAACTCACTTCCATGTCAACCCAGGACAAAGCTATTTTGTGCTTTCTTTTTTACTTTTATTTTGCTTTAATGCCATATATGCATAAATATCTAGAAAAATATTATCTCGACTTCTTAAGACAGTTACTGCTGATGTATTTATTACATAACATAAATTCACTGACCTTTTATAACAGGCATTATCCATAAGATATTATTTAAGGTTACACATATGCATTACTTTAGATATTTGCGGTTTGTTCATGGTACCATTGATTATTTAGCTAAAGATAAATTACAAAGCCAGCTGCTTTACAAACTTTAGTATATCTTTGTGTAGCTATCTGCAAGATGTATCATTTTAAGAAACTTTCCTAAATGCTATTACTAACAGACCTGTCTATAAAATATGTTAGGGAGACCCTTCTAGTTAAGACCTGGGCTCTGGCCAAGCCCAAGCCCACTTCAAGGGCAAAACAGGCTCAACTTAGAAGTACAAATTAAATTTATTACTAACAAAATCAGAGGAGGATAATGAGAAGTAAAAGAAGCCCTTAAAACACCTTTTCCCCCCATCCCCTCCCTCCTTCCCACAGGGAGTGCAGGGAGACAGGGCAAGGGGGTTTTGGTCAGTTCATCACCGAGATTTTCTTCTGCTGCTCTGGGAAAGGAGTCCTTCCCCTGTGAGACCGTGGAGTTCCTCCCATGGGACACAGCTCTCCATGAACTTCTCCACTGTGGGTCCACTCTCATGAGCAGCAGCCCTATCACACCTGATGCAACGTGAGTCCCTCCCAAGGGCAGACAGTCGTCCCAAAACTGCTGCGACATGGGTCACTCTTCCACAGGATGCAGTCCTCCAAAGACAGGCTGCTTCAGCCTGGAAGCAAAGGCCCTCTCTCCACTGTGCCTCCCACTGTGTCTTGGTTTAGAGCAAAATTTTGGGAGAGAGAGTCCCCAGAGGGGCTCTAGTAGGAAGATAAATTCAATCGGCCCCTCCCCCCCCAACCAGTCCGGGAGAAAATACCTCC
>NW_005055449.1:1525-5129 GCF_000277835.1 Geospiza fortis
CCCCCTTTCACTCTCTGCAACAAGTCTTAAAGGTGCAAAACTTATTATTATTCAGCATAAACAAATGAGACGATTTGGGGATAAAAGCATCATATAGTCAACCCAGGACACACTGGATCACAGCCTCCCCCAGGTATTTGCCTACTCCATCATGGGCACCTCCCCCACGGGCTGCAGGTGGATCTCTGCATCCCCCACAGACTCACGGGCTTCAGGGGGACAACTTGCTTCACCATGGTCTTCACCACAGCTTGCAGAGAAATCTTAGCTCTGACGTCTGGAGCACCTACTCCCTCTCCTTCTCCACTGATCTTGGTGTCTCCATGTTGTTTTCCTTCACATGTTCTCACCTCCTCCTCCTGTTCTCTGACTAGGAGCAAGACCCGTGACTTTGGTTTGATTTTCTTCTTAAATATGTCATCACAGAGGCATTACCAACCTCTTTTATTGGCCCAGTTGTGGCCAGCAGCATGTCCATCTTCAAAACTGTCAGAGATTGGCTCTGCTGGACATGGTAGAAGCTTCCAGGAGCTTTTCACAGGAGCCATTTTTGTGCCCCCCCTGCTACCAGAAGCCAGGGTGTGGAAAACCAATACAGAAGGCACTAAAACTTTCCCATATTGACCAAATCTTGAAGATTAAAATCTTGACCTATATGTTACATATTTTTAGAGCAAATCCACCAACTCTCTAGTATTAATTGTTAAATTTTGAAAACCTTTTTTACTGAGTTAAATTCATCTAGCCTAAAAGACTGGAGGCTGAACTCATCCAATCTCTTAAATCTCAGTTAGTTTTAAGATTTTGCTCTAATTGAAGTACTGACTCTTTCTTTTAAATATATTTGTCAATCTTTTTTTTCAAATCTAAATAAGGTTGATTTGTTACAAGCCCGTTCCTAGAAATTAAATATGTTTTCCAGAAGTCACTAGTAGCAGAAGGAAGTAGTATCTGATACAGCTTAGTTTTAATTTAGTAGTAATTGGAGCATTTATCTTAAAAGATTGGCTTTATTCACTACTTCCAGTAGTATGCAAGAATTCACTTAAAGAAGGCAAATTTTCCTGAAATAGTTACACAGTTGACTAGTAGATCATTGTAGGTCTCTTCTCTCAGGAATAGTAATCCACAAACACCAGAGGTTTATGTCCAAAAAGGGGACAGAGGAGCCCTGTAACTTTATTCAAATAAAGGGAGAGGTCAATGGCATTTCCCATGGGGACTCTCAAACTGTTAGAGGATGCAGCCTCCTTTTATCCTAATTTCCCGGCCACATTTCCCTCTCTCCTTCCCCATTGGCTGAGGTACTTGAGAGGTACAGACTTTCCGAATCAACTAATACATCCCCTTTCTAATGTGTACTCCCCCTCTTTTTATTTTTCCTTGTGTCACTGTTCTTCTTCTCTAAATCTAGAGATTTAGCACAGTCTTGAGTGGGTAACAGTGATGCCGAATTCTGCCCCAAAAGGCGAAATAATAACTGCTCCCCATTGCTTCATTCACCTCTCTGTATCTGGCCTTATCTACCATCAGGCCCACAGTTTGTTTGTAAAGACACCTCCTTCTCATTCCTTTCAATCCCTCCTCTTCTTATTTTTTCAATAATTTTCTTTGAAAACCTTAATTATCAATGCCTTAACTTTCTGTTCTTGGGTCCTTTTTGGTTTTGAAATAATTTGCAGCAACATCATTTTCTGTCCTTTTGTAGCCATTTCTGGATCAGTAAGCATAGCTACTGCTTGCACCTCCTTGATCACATGTTGAATAAGTTGCACTAAGCAAGGGATCAAAGTCTATCTTTGACACCTCTATCTTTGCAGCCTGATCTACCTGCTTGTTATTTTGGTGCTCCTCATTAGCCCTACTCTTGGGGACATGGGCATCTACATGGTGGACTTTCACCTATAGCTTCTCTACCCGGGCAGCAATGTCTTTCTGTTCTTCAGTAGCCCATACTGGTTTTCCCCTACACTGCTAATTAGCCTTTTTCCACTTTTCCAGCTATCCCCACAAAGCATTGGCTACGATCCATGAATCAATGCAGAGGTAGAGCTTTGGCCACTTCTATCATTCAGCAATGTCCAGTTCAGCGAGTTGGCTTGATCCACTTTCCCCTTCAGTAGCTTCTGTGACCTGTTGTGTTAGGCTCCATACAGCTGCTTTCCACTTTCATTTCATCCCTACAATGCGACAAAAACCATCAGTAAAAAGAGCGTAGCGTGTTTCTTCTGCCGGCAGCTGGTTGTACGGTGGAGCTTCTTCAGCACGTCACTTGCTCTTGTTCCTCTGCATCTGTGAGACCAAAGTTTTCACCTTCAGACCAATTTATAATTATCTCTAAAATCCAAGGGCGATACAGTTTTCCAATATGGGTGCGCTGTGCAATGAGGGCAATCCACTTGCTCCATGTGGCATTGGTGGTGTGGTGGGTAAAGGGAACCTTTGCTTTGAATATCCACCCCAGCACTGGTAGCCAGGGTGCCAGGAGGAGTTGTGCTTTAGTGCCAATTACCTCTGAAGTGGCTTTGGCTCCTTTCTATGTTGCTAAGATTTATTTTTCTGTTGGAGTGTAGTTGGCTTCAGACCGTCTGTAGATTTGACTCCAGAATCCTAGTGATCAGCCTGGAGTTTCACAAGGCACTTTCTGATAAAGGCTCCAGCACAGCCCATGGCTCCCAATTGCGGAGTAGAGCACGTTCTTCACATCTGGTCTTGTTCTGAGTGGGCCAAGGGCAACTGCATGAGCGATCTCCTGCTTAATCTGGGCGAAGGCTTTCTGCTGTTCAGGGCCCTATTTGAAAGTGCTCTTCTTGCGGGTGACCAAATAGAGAGGGCTCACAATCTGGCTGTACTCAGGAATATGCATGTTCCAAAAGCTTATGGCACATAGGAAAGCTTGTGTTTCCTTCTTGTTGGTTGGTGGAGACATTGCTGTGATCTTATTCGTGACATCGGTGGGAATCTGATGCCGTCCATCTTGCTACTTTACTTCCAGGAATTTGATCTCTCAAGCAGGTCCCTTAACTTTGCTCTTGATGGTGAAACCGGATTTCAGGAGAATCTGGATTATATTCTCTCCTTTCTCAAACACTTCTGCTGCTGTGTTTCCCCACACAATGATATCATCGATGTACTGCAGATGTTCTGGACCCTCATCATTTTCTAGTGCAGCCTGGATCAGTCCATGGTCGATGGTAGGACTGTTGGTTCCAGGTGTACTGCATGCCCTTCCAAGTGAAGGGAAATTGAGGCCTGCATTCTGCTATCAAAGGAATGGAGAAAAATGCATTGGCAATGTCAATAGTGGCATGCCGCTTCGCTGCCTTGGACTCCAGCTCATACTGGAGCTCCAACATGTCCGGCACAGCAGCACTCAATGGTGGAGTCACTTCATTTAAGGCATGATAGTCCACAGTCAATTTCCATTCTCCTTCAGATTTGTGCACAGGCCAAATGGGACTATTGAGGGGTGTGTGGGTTTTCCTGACCACCCCGTGGCTTTCCAACTCATGGATCATCTTGTGATTGGGAATCACAGCATCTTGAGTTGTTCTGTACTATCTGTGGTGCACTGTCAAAGTGGCAATTGGTACTTTTTGCTCTT